>NC_056725.1:315471574-315656574 GCF_019279795.1 Protopterus annectens
ATAATAGTCAACACATTCCAGGATTAGGTATAACAGCATGCATAGATATTCCCATTAACTCAGTAACCGGATATAGAATAGTTGCATAGCAAATGGAACACATGCATATATGGGACCACAGTGGTAATAACAACAGCATGCAGGTACACTGATGGCACCATGCCACTAATGTTGGAGCATTTCAACATAGCACATGCATAGAAACAGATTTTCAATAATTATTAAACAATAGGACATATGTCCCAACATTACAGTGGAGTCATCACATACCAGTTGAGGTGGCTATTTAGTCTACTGTTGGAGATATGATGGGGGAGGGAGAAAGATGTCAATTAATAACTAGTATATTCCTGTAGTTTGCATTACTTTCCTAGTCAGTGCTGTTATCTGTACCTTAGAAGTATTACTACACTACCCTATTGCCTTAGTTTGGACAGTGATATGGCTGTCAACAACTTTATACATTGACTGGTTTTACCTGCAGTATACACCTCTTACCTGGTACACCTGTGAAGGAATTGTTTTTTAACACTACCTGTTTCTACACATACTCCCAGATTCCAGGTTAATGTTATGAACATACATGTCCATCTCTTTTTGCACAGACTCTGGCCATGTCTTGACCACATGCAGGTGAACCGGGACATATGTAGACTATTGCTCTCTTCAACCATTATAGGTTCATAGGTTCATACTAGGCTATCTGCCCTGGGGCAATTATAAGCCTAGCCCAATTTTGTTTGGCTTACACCACCCTTTGATTTGAGTGTACTGTGCCCTTTTTAAGGTTTAGTTTGCTGTGCCTCTGTCTAATAGTGACATGGAAGTAACCCTCGGGACAAACCTACGATCCCCTATCCACTCATCAAGATTCTTCTTGAAGGGATTCAGTGAGGTGCTCTGCCTAACATGAATTGGAATTCTGTTTCAGAGTGAAGGGAGCCTCCGGGTTATGAATCTGTCCCTCCAGCAAGTTCTATTTATTTCAGTGCTGAGGTTCAAGTCCCTCGAGTGCGTGGCTCTAAGGGTTTTAGATTTACTGAGGTAGAGCATGTCCATTAATTTTGGATTGGACATAGCTTTATATGTCAGGCATAGATCGCCTTGAAGTAGGCAGTATGCAACTGAGTAGAGCTGGAGTTTTTTTAACAGAGCAGCATATGGCATCTGTTTGAGTCCCTTGATCCTCTTGGTGAGGTACTTTTGGGGTCTTTCTAATTGCTGCAGGTGTTGGGTAAGGTACATCCCAAAAGGGGCACTGTATTCTATGATAGGCCTGATGAGAGATGAATAAAGGGGCATGATTACCTCTCTTGATCTAGATGTGAATCCTTTCATGATGAGGTGGGCTATGTAAAAGGTCTTTCTAACCACTTTGGCAATGTGGTTGTCAAAGGAGAGATTGCTATCAACTTGGGTCCCCAGATCCCTAATTACTTTCTCTGTACTTAATGGGTTACTGCCTATGTGGTAATTTGTGGGCACATTGTTTTTGCCAAAGGGTTTGACTATACACTTTTTGGCATTTAGCTTTAGACCATGGCTCTGGCACCATTTATCCATCTCTGTGAATCCTACAACATTCTTATACAGGATTTCCTAGACAGTTATATTATGTAGCACAGTGTGGGTGACAGTGGTCAGTGATACCTTATTATTCAGGGCAATTGCAACACTCACAATGCCATACAATACCAGAGTAAACAGTACCAGTACAGGGAATAAAGCTTTTATTTCCCGGCACAGTGTTCGTATCTGACGTAACTGTGGGAGCATTGTTTGTTAGCACTACCTGAATGTTGCCACACAAAGTACCAGATTTCACATTAGTATTATGCACATACATCTCATTCTGTTATTGCACACACTCTGGTCACAGCTTGACAACATGGGGGTATAGATGGGACATACGTGGCTTGTTACTCTCATAACATTTTGGGGAGTTGCTAGTGTGACAGGTTTGTTCTTATAGATATGTGACAATCAGTTGTATTTTCTGTTTGCTGCCTAAACATCTTGAATCATCCCACTGATTTCCCAGGGAGACAGTGGGACATGCAGCAGATATGGGCATATATAGTGGACATTCTGGACTTATCTGTACAGTTGTGGGGTATGATTCTGTATGCAGACTACTACCACTCCCAGGATTCGAACTATGGCTGTGTGTGCTAACAATACAACAGTTAATGTCTCAATTGCGTGTGTTATTCAGATTTTGTTGCCTGTCTTTTCACTGTTTTCTGTCTGTGTCTTTCTCAGTTGTACTAAATGACCTCTGGGGATTACATCAGTCATATAAAGACATTTCTAGATATTTTATTTATGTTGCACATTGTAGGTAACAGTGCTTAATACAGCAATACTATTAAGTGATTGCAGATCTACATTGCCATATGATACCAGAGTAAACACATGCAGTACAGCAGTTAGACCTTTATTGTCAGGCTATTATGCTTTTATTTACAAACAACCTATATGAAACGCTTCCTGCCATATTCTCTGCTGTATGCAGTACTTGCCTTAAACAATACAGGTTTTATACTTGCAATTAACTTACTAATGCTTTTAGATTTATTTCCTATGACAGTACATGCAAGAGCATTACTAACCTGCCTCGCATCGCAACCTCTCCAAGCAATATCCATGGGCCTCCTGGTTTGCAGCCCACTCACTTGCAGCTGTGAAGGACATAAGAATATTTAGCCATACCTATCTATAATATACATGAGCTGGCAATTATTAAACAGGTAGTGGAGTGATACTTACACACAGCTGGGACCTCCCCTGCTGTCCTCGCCTCATGGATCCACTGATCCAAGAGATCCCCCTTCTAACACTTCAGGTCGGCATAGTGATGCCTGTCCTGCTCACCAGTTTGAGGTATGTTAGTGGCACTGCTGAGGTCACGGGCAAGATGTTCATGGGCGAGACAGTCCCTGGCTTGTGATTTATATTGGGAACCCTGGTACTTGCCCTGCAGCAGTCTCTGCTCGTTGTCTTTGACAAGGAGTCCTGCCATGACTCTGGACTACTGGATGTCCCAGCGCTGCGCCCAAAAATGCACTCCTGCTCCAAGTCCTGACATGGTGCCTGCAAGGAGAAGCTACAACCAGTTATGAGATGTGTTCCCTCTTGTTGAGTTTAAGTAGGGCCAATTTCCAGCACTTTGCTGTGATTGGATGGTTTTAAAAAGGCCATGTTATGGGCAAACCTGCTTACCTAAGGTTGGCATTGTTTAAAGGGGTATACCACTGGGCAAATTGAGTTAGCTGGCCTACACATTGCTTACACCTACTAAGCTGGCCTGTGCAATACTTAGCATTGCTTAATATTTACTTTGCATTATATTTGCTTTTTGGCATTGATTTATTATTCATTACATGTTAGATATATGTCTGATATCCATGATTCATGTGTACGTACACTGTATGGGGTCCTTGTGTTTAATAGGGGACTTCAAAACTCTATTACACTTACACTTCACATCTGGGCTTACTTCAGTACTCCAGTTCACATATTTTTGTTATGTAGTAGGTTATAGAACATATGATTGTATACTGATTCCTTTCACATGTTCAGTTTGATTTTACTATAGTGAAGATTTGTTTGGTAATACCTCAATCTTATGTACTGCTGTGATGGCTTGGTGGTTAACGATTGTGATTATAATGTGTAGGGTCCTGGTTTCAAGACTTGCAAGGCTGTTCATTTTGTTGCTGGGCAGAACAGTGGCTGTTGGATACAGAGTGATTAAGGCACTTTTAAGCATTTGTAAGCGGGTCTGCATGGGTTTGCATGAGGGTAAGCACTGCCAACCTTTGGATAAATATGCTTACAGAGAGTTAGCTTCCATATTATTTAACCTGTGTGTGCATTGCTCACCCCATGCAAACAGGCTTAAACCCGCTTACTGGTGCTTACATATGCTTATTCCTGCTTACTACTGCTTAATACTGCTTACACATGCTTACTAGTGTTTACTCCCACTTACCACTGCAGTCATTTAGACAGTAATGTCTAATGGTTCTTTGGAAGGTGGAGGATTTGGAAACTGTATGGAGTTATCATTCATTACACATTTTACCTTCCATTTGTATCCCTGATTCCTATGTACATATACTGTATGGGGCACATGTGATTATCTGTGGACTTTGCAACATTATGACACTGACACCTCGCATCTGCATTTAATGCAGTACTCCAGTTCACAAATATATGTTATTTAGTAGGTTATGCAACTAAAAATATCGGTCATAACATGATTTGACATGGAAAATGGAATGTGCTGCAGTGGGACTCGAACCGGGAATGACTGCTCGTAAGGCAAATGCTCTGCCCAATTCACTATTATTATACTACTTCATTTGCATATATCTTGATTTTTATCCTCTTCTGCCAGTTAAGCTGTATTAACCATAGCTAAGCAATGGGCAAACCCACGCACCTACGATTAAATTTAATCTGTTTCATAAAAAAAAACTATCTTTATATTTTTTGTGTTAACTATTGCTCTTATACATGTGGGGGATGTTGCTAGGGGTATGCACAAACCTATGAGCAGTCTTGCTCATTCTTTTAAGGCTTTCTGCTATTCCTCATTGCAGGGGCATGTATATTCTGAGAGCACTGCTCTCAGACACGCCTCCTGCACTCTTACACGCTCCTTGTAAGATTAGGAGCTCAGGCAGCATGCCTTCATTAATATGCATGGTGCGCTGCTGTCCTGCTCCTAAACAGCCACTTCTGTGCAGGACTAAGCTAGTCCTGCATGGAAGAATAATAAATCCGGGGGACAGTATACATGGTAGAGTCTAGGCATTTGGTAGGTATGCAAATGAGGTGCTGCAGCATTTTCCTAATTTTGCATACACTTGAAGTATAGAAAATATTGCTGGAATGTCACGAAGTTATGTTAGTCCAATAATGGACTCCAAGGAACAAAGTAACAACAGACGTGTCCAGCAGATGGGAAGACTAGTGATGTGCACAGCAGAGCACTCCATGCAACATCAGCATATCAAGGCAGAAAACAAAAATACAGTGTCAAAACAAATAAAGGAAAACTGTCTGCATATGGTAGCAAATCACTATGCATTGAAATTTTGCAGTTAAACAAATCACATTGCTTTGGCATACCCATGATTGCACCTAATACCCATCATTGGAAAGGAAAAGAGAAACTTCTGTTCTTTGTACTGTGAGGCAGTTTGTGATAAGTTTACAATATTAAAAAGAAATCATCAGATGTGTAGGGATGTCATTCAGGAACTGTTGTCTGAAACACACTCTGCAATTGAGCTGGCATGTCTGTTATCAGACATTTATGAGGGTGCTACTCAATTCTTCTGAGAGTTCTGTACAAACATGTAGCATTTCTATCACAATATACATCCTGCAATGAGATATATGAGAGCACAGACCATGTCTGCCAGCATCTCCATGTCTAGGCCTGCCAGTGTCATTATGACTGGTCACATTGTCACTTTTCTCCATGAAAGAGCAGTATGCAAACATGAATGGCCATGTATGTCGGCCCTTGCAGGGTGCATCATCATCAGCTACGTGTTCAGCTTCTAAAATGTTTGCAACCACTGATGTGAACAGTGGGGAATATGTGCTTTCAAGAGTAAACCCCTCTCAGCCAGAAAGAAGGAGCCATTACCTGACCTTGACCTGCTTTCTCACCTATGGCATGGGGGGCAACAATAGAGGTCCGCTATGGCAAATGGTGTGGCACTTTACTACCTGAATTTTGCTGGAGCACACTGAGGAACATAGAATCATAGGATCAGAGGAGGTTACTAGGCTATCGACCTAGAGGTAATTTCAAACCTAGCCATTTCATCCCAATGTAATACCATAGATACTCTAGTCAATACCCAGGAATGTCATTACAAAATACAATTCTGTGTAGTGACTAGAGTATCTATGCTATTACATTAGAATGAAATGGATAGGACTGAAATGCCCATCAGGTTGATAGCTTAGTGACCTTCCATGATCCTTTGTTTTGCAACTTGGAAAATATCAGATTTAATCTATTTATCAACTTGTGCAAAATGCACTTGTATTTTTATAATGGTAAGACTGAAAGACTGTTAAAAGAGCATGTCTCCGAACATTTATTAGATATACTTAGAAATATAAATACCATAGCTTTGCTATATGAGTATATATATATATATATATATATATATATATATATATATATATATATATATATATATATAAAATGTGGGTCTACTACTTTACAGTGAAATTACACTTCTATGAATCTTAAAACTGGGAGCACACTTCAACGAAATTACACTTTGCTGAAAGTACACCTCTAAGAAGCACAGATGAATGAAATCAGTATATGCTAATTGATTTAAGTTAAGCAATTAAATATGGGAAAGGCAGAACTATTCCCATACTTCATACTGCAAACACAGTGGTGAGTATGGTGTCACACCAGCCCAGAGTGCTAGGTAAAGTGTACCAAACAGCTAAATCACAGCAAGGAAAGGAGCTGTTGATTATTGAAGGATGTGTGTACTATTTAGAGAAGTTGGCTAAGACTCGAAAATGCTGGTGTTGCAAGTTTAAAATTACACAAAAATGCAGAGGGAGAGCTATCACTGCTTTTGTATCCACTGGAGAGGAATTAGTAAAGTCTGTTCCGTACAATCACACCAGAGATCCCTGTGACATAGAGAGGTATGCTGTATGTAATATACTTAAACCAAGAGCAACTAAGTCTAGAGATTCAGCTTGTATGATAGTAGATGACGCCTTTGCATCTACTTCAGTGGATTATGCTCTTTCGATGCCAAGTAGGAGAGCAATACTGCAACAGGTTAGAAGGGCAAGATTGCGATTTACTGGTAGACAGGCAGGAAGTAAGCTGAGTTTGTTGGATATTAACATTCGTGACTTCCCTTTGAAAGGTGGATTCTTTAACCAAAAGACTATGTCTGACTCTACCATGTAAAATGTTGTTGTACTGTGCACTACTAAGCAGAATCTACATGATCTGTCATTTCCTACTTTTTGGTTAATGGATGGTACATACTTTGTAAAGGGTAGTGACTGCCGGCAACTATATACTCTACATTCATTTGTTAAATGTGGAGCATACAGCAAAAGTGTGCCTTTGGTATACTGTCTAATGACATAAAAGTAATTGAAATTTACAATTTCTTGTGGAGTGCTTTGTTTGCACTGTTATGTAATGAAGGGATTGAGTGCAATGTTGATTACATTTTGTGTGTCTTTGAAATAGCCGCCTTAAAGAGTAGCAAAATGGATATTGGTAACGTGACATCTAAGGGCTGCTTCTTTCACTTTGGATGAAATTTATGGAGGAAGGTACAAAGCTTGGGATCGGGTGGTCTGTACAATTCTAGTATAAGCTTTCAACTTGCTGTTAAGAGATTAGCTGCATTAGCATTTTTACAGGAGATAGAAGTGTTACCAACCTTTAATGAATTAAAATGGCAATTCCCAATAGAAGGTAAAGAGCTATTGTGATACTTCACTGAGTGGTATGCCCTTGGCAAACTATGTAACTTCTGCACTAGATCTACTACTCAGGTTAGACTCCCTCCACTATTCCCTAGCTCCTTTTGGAACATTTCCATATTAAATGAGCTTTTCTTGCCAAGAACCCAAAACAGTGTCGAAGCTTGGCATCACCATTTTAAGTGTTTAGTAGGGAAGCACGTGTCTGACATATACAACGTGATGACTGCTATTTGTAGAGAACAGATCAGGGTGGACGAAATTCATGCTCGCATGTCAACAGCTTGCCCTCTGTCACCTAAGAAATGGGCACTTTTGAAAAGGCAATCATAATTCCAAACTATATTTTAACATTAAAATGATTACAGTAATGTGGAGTTGATGTCAGCTATCTCGCACTTGTTGCAGATGTAATTCTGATTATTTTATCCATTTTGGGATGACTTAATTCACTGTATGGAGTAGGGAAATGTTCAGTAAGATGTTACTATTAATCACAAGTCTTAAAGTAGACGTGTATTGGTTTCACTTTAGGGAGCACTTGGGTGAAGATGTTACACTTGCTTCATTATTCTCATTGAATTGAGCTTCATAGAGGTGTATTTTCAGTGAAGTGGGACTTTGTTGAAGTGTGCTCGCAGTTTTAAGACTCGTAGAAGTGTAATTTCTATGTAAAGTAGTAGACCCATATACATATGTAGCTGATAACAACATGCATAAGTTCACTTTTAGAGTTATTTCTATTTAGAGACAGAATAATGCATGACATTACTTTAAGAAATGAATGCACTGAATATAGATGGATTGATTATTTTTGTGCAGACAGCTTCCCAAGTCTTAATAATACTGTGAGTATTAAATTCATTTTGAGATTAAGATAATTAATTATTTAATTAGATTGGCTGAATTTTGATTGGTTTGTGATGCTTATTTAAACTGAATTTCCTGTATTTGTTTTTATCATTGCACTGACAAAGAGTGTTCTACTTGAAAGCATTGCTGTCTTATTTGTTTATTAAATCAACATTTTTTTTATATTTGAGAAGTTTTAAAGGCATTCTTTCTTTCTTTTTTTTTCTTTTTTTTGTGCTTCATTTTAGAAGTGTCTTCTTTAGCAGATACAGAACTTGTGTGGTCCTTTTGTTTTCTATCTAGCAATACCCAGAGGGAAGAAATGCATTGAAGTGACACAATCTTCCTTCGCACATCTCCTTGCAATATCAGAAATTTATTTTGTGGAACACATTATCAGATTAGTAGTTAATGACAAAAGATGAGAAAGTGGACAGACACATCATATGCTGTTAGTAATACTGAGAATAGTTGTGCTTTGCACAACAATACACTGCTAAAAATATGTGTAAATATGTATTCAGACCTACCTCTGCAAAATGAATAATCAACTGGATTTGTACCCTGTAATGTATGTCCTATTTCTCTCAATTCACTTCATTTATACCTTGTGCCACAAGGGTAGATGTCTGAGAGGGAAAATTTATTCACTAAGTACTATCCAGACTGTTGATGTCCACACAACATAGCCAGGCATGTTTGTGTTAACAGAAGGCAGCCCAAATTAAAATGTTCACTATTTTCCTTTGGCGGTGAAACCTGTTTGTGTGCTGCTCAGCAGCTTGAAAATGTAATAGGAAACAAAGTAGCAAATGGTATGAAATTGTAGTGAAAGCAAAAATTAAATGTGAATTCTACTTTCATCATCGACCTGCAACATCATAACTTGTGTTACACCTCATGACTGGTTCAGGTAATATCAACATCCATCCTGTTCTTAAATATCTGTTCTCATACTTTAGAAAGTTTTTCTGATGTCATGCTTAGCAAATGTCACTAGCAAGAAGTATAGATGATTTTACTTATACAACACACTGGTAACAACTATTCACAAAGACCACAGGTAATGTATTCCACATTTATCACACAGGCTTAGGGTGTGTAAGACATCTGCCAAAATGTGTGTCAATTCTTGCAGCTGACACCAGCCCTGGAATTCAATAAACTCCGTGTATGTTTCAAGCAGAGCCTACATGGAGTGTATTTGCATATGCAATACTGAGCATCGCATGGCATTGTAGATTATTGCGCCAAGAATATTAATGATGTGCAGCACTCATAGATAAAGTTTTGCAGCCCCCCTCACCCCCAGTTTTACTGGCTGTAAAACCTGTATACTGAATGTAAATCATTTTCTGAAGGTTATGAGGTATGGAGCAGAAATGTTTGTCATTATTTATTGACTGCAATTTTCAGAGATTTCACAATAAACCACCCAATTTACAAGGAATAGGCCAAATATATGATGCAAACATCTGGACATTCAGCAAAACTGTGGACAGTCTGCCTTTTGTGTGTTAATTTCTCTTTTTTCTTTTTTTTTGTTAGTCTTTGCACGATGGGCCACTTGACATAAACATGTTTATCTGTGCTTACCCGGTTTGCGCAAAGTGCAACAGCATACAAACTGGAGGAATGGACCAACTACATTGTAGACAGGACCCAGATGGCCACAAATATAACTTGGATGCATTCACTTAATAATATTGTGCATCACACAAATACGGTAAGCAAGGTTGCATGATTATTAACAGCAAGAATATTACAATAACTACTAAGATAGCAGGTATGTTACTAATGTCGTTGCAGAAGGTAAGTGTAGGTGTGGAGTGCAGATGTTATGGGGTTCTAGTAAAGGGTGTGCAAGTTTTATTTTACTGTTGTGAGATTGCAGATTATAGTAATGAAGTACAAGAAACAGAACTGTTTCTTCAACCTTCTTGTTGTAATAGCTGTAAGTAGAGGAGAACCATATATATGGTAAATTTGACTAGCCCATTTACACAACTGCCTGTATACATAATAAGCTAGAAATTGCATTGTTCTCCACTGTTGTGCAGACATGGTGCCTGGCATTGTGCACCCTCACCTACAATTTTTGTGTGATGCTAAGCAATGCACAACATTTTCAGATGTTGCAAATCCAAAATGTGCACACTCTCAGTAAGCATGAGATGTGCAATAGGTGGAAACCAGCATCATATAAACTGCAGTTGGTGGGAAATGCTCATTAGACATTGAGCTTGAACAATGGCAAGTATGTCTGGAGTTGCTGGAGAGGGTGTGCACTTTTGTGTGTAGTGTTGTGGTGACCTGGAGTCCAAGAATTTTGTTGGACTCCCAGTTAGGGAGCATGTGCCCAGGTGGCTGCAACGGGACTTTTCTGGCTCAGAATTCAAATCTGAAGCCTGAGATAATGTATCCCTCTTCCCCATCCTAAGGTCTTGTAGTGGTTCCTGCATTGTTCACCAGTGCGGGGGATACTTGTAGCACTTGTCAGAGCCCGGGCTAAACTATTCCATGCCTCTTCCTTATAATCATGGGCCCATGTTCATTCACTAGCAACCCAACAAAAACTTTGGACTCCTGGACACTCCATCTTTGAACAAGGAATCTCAAAAACTTTCCAGGAATGCCAGCTATGCCTATCACAGATCATGGCTAATGTAATGATGTCTTCACACCATTTACAGTTATTGCATTTACTGAGACTGCACACTTTCTGAATTTGCAACATTCAAATGAGTTATGCAGCACTTACCATCATGTAAACACATTGTGGATGAATGTGCTACAGGTAAATGTGTTTGTGTGGTGGTAAATAGTATTAATTGAATGTATCCAGTGTAAGTTTCCAGCTGTCTGGATCTTGTTTGCTATGTGAGTTGCCCATTGGTCTGGTTTGTGGAATGCCTCTCTACATGCAAATGAAATGCACATAGCCAAACCAGTCTGGTAAGCAGCACATCACACAAAGAGTGCCCCCCAAAACAAAAAAGTATGAAACATGACGAATTAATTAAAATGCAGAAAATCGATCTGTGGCATACAGAGTAGAAACTTTTAGTGCACATGACATATGACTATATAGGTCTGGATCCCAATTCTCACTGCAATGCACTGTCACAAAACAGGATGGATGACTTATCCACCTTTGCCCCAAAACATCTTTGCAGCAAATACATGACATCATTCCTCACACAACAAAGTGCAACTGAGTGTACACTGATATCAAGGCATGACCTTTTATTTTTAAATGTATTCTATGTAATATATTTGGATGTAGTGCACTTACTTATCACATAACCTGCTATGATTATTCCTTGCAAATATACAGCTGTGTCCTACCTTTCTGTGTTTCTTGGTCATTCATCAGTTATCTGACCAGTACTCAGAGACATGCAGTGTGTAAGCCAGTCTATGTCATTTACCTTAAAATGTGTGAGGAAATTCATTGGGGACAATGTGATATGCAGTTGCCATCAAATTAATTGAAGGTTGGATGCCACAAAAAAACATAGACTGCTGTTTTGGGTGTGGGGAGCAAAGGTGGGTTCTTGTCATGGAACATATAAGGGTATAATGTTCTTTCAAGGTAGGCAGTCAGGCTAAGATATTATGGCACAAACAAGGCTATGTTGCTCTTGTTACTCTCCTTGTTTTTCATCCTGCCGGTTTGATCTTTTGAGGTTGGTGAAGCCAGAAAGTGATATGTGTCTCATTACTTTTGAACTTCTTTCTTATGATTTCCCATTTCAAACATCTGGTGGTAAACTGAGAGTATGCAGTGGTCATTATTATTTTTGTGAGGGATCTATCTGTGAATTTCTGAGGCCTGAAGCCTACTACTTGCTAATGGATACATACAAGTCAAATAAGTCTCTGCTGTCACATGTGACATTAATTTCTGTGCAAATCTCCCACCTTTTAGTTGCTTACTGTACCAAGTGATGAAATACAATGACATGTCATAATATTATTATAAAATATAGTATGTGTTCAGGACTTATCTTGTAAATGCAGCAGTTACCACAGTGATAGTTCACGGCTGACGGTGATGCAAGCAGTACACAGTGAATACATGGGAAGGTAAGTCTGTGGCTTTGAGTTGAGGCCAGGAGAGGTTGCAGGATTCCTGTATTGTGTCCCTGTCCACCCTGTAGCACTCTACTATGTCAATGTCATGTATGTTGTGATAAGTTAATTGTGGCCTGAAAACTCTTTTCTGTTTCAGCCTAACCTATTGGCAGCAGCAGCAGCATTGCCTGCAGCCAGTAGCACATACAAATGTAATTAAGCAGCATCAGTAGCTCCTAACATTCTGTTTGTGTAGATTTTCTGTGTCTGTACTCCACTACTTTTGAAATCCACAGGAAAAAACAGCATGGAGTCTAAATGGCTGCTTATGCTATAATTAGCATCTCTGAAACACAGCCTAGACAGATGCATTACATTAATAAACTACTCCATTATAAAAAGGTAAACGTGCAGCTAGTCAAACTGATGGTGAGGATATTTATTTATTTATTTATTTTATTTATTTATTTGCAGTTGGTTTACCAGGATAGTCCATTGGGCCAAAAAGAACCCATTTTCAATGGAGTCCTGGGGAGAAAAGCTCCAAAACAAAGATTACAAAAAGATTACATTAGTTTACATATTTGCTACATGTTCAGCAAATCAGACTTTTTCCCCTTCTATCTTTACAGAGGAGTATTGAACTCCAACAAGGCAGCTGTCATTTCTTTACCTACATAATGCATATGCTTGAAAATATTAATGAATAATGTGATGCAAAGCCTTTTACACTGTTATCTGTATGCATTAATTAGAAGTGTACTGATGGCATGGCCATGTTTGTCAAGCCATTTTAGAAGTGCAAATGATTAACAATACATGAAAATAGTAAGCTGTGTGATACATATGTACAAATGCTTCAGTGGCAGGTTCTTTGAATGCATGTTTAGCATTTCAAATGTGTTTTATTAGCAAAATGTTTCATGTACCTATTCTTTAGTGGGTGGTGGAAGCAAAGAGAAGTTACTATTATGTCACAACATAGAATGGACTGCTCTTTTGGGAGGTAGCACAGTTGAGTTACTGCTATGGCACATACAAGGATATGCTGCCCTTGCTACTCTCCTTGTTTTGCATCTTGCCTGTTGTTAGTATTTCACATATGTTGTATGTGTTATGTTTTTCCAGTGGGTACTACTGACTGCCTACCTTACCTGTTTTATCTGGTAACAGTTACTTTGTAGTTATGTGATAGTAATTTGTATTATCAATCTGTTGTGTTTTAGGTCTGCAAATGTCATTGAGCAACAGACCCCCCTTCAGTGAGGCAGAAAACACAATAATACTGGATGTGCTACATGAACATGGCACTTTTCTTCCTGGAAGGGGTTGTTCCAATATGTCAGAGACGCTGAGGATATGGCAGCAAATCATTGATAACGGAAATTATGTAGACAGACGTGGCATTGCTTATGAGCAGCTGCACCACAGGGGTACTGGCATGGTAAAATCTTCATGGGGGCATGCATCATCTGTTGACTGAGAGCAGATTTTAACCAAGGGTGGGCCTGGTGCAGAACCACTTCTCACCACCAATGAGGAATTCCTGGTAATCTTCTGACTCAGGACAACTCACAACAGAGTGGACCACAATATGTCCTTGATGTAGGTGCAACTCCTTCTCAGTCCCAGGAAGAGCTTCCAGGTTGGCTTTGTTATATGGTCAGTTCAATACTGTTCTATAGTAAAACATTTGAAATAAAAGTTACTTCTGTGTCACTTGGTGTTTTTGGGGATTATTGAATACTAGCTCAGTTTGTCATTGTCAGCCACATTCTTGATAAAGCAACATGTAATGCTAATTGAGAGAAGTACATGTAGTACCCCCTGTCTTAGTGTTAAATGTGATGATTTTGGCCTTACCTCTTGCTTAAGTTATTTCAGAATCAGCAGGAATACAGCAACGTAGGCATCCTGCAGGTGGTAAGCCAAATCAAGTCATTTCAGTACTGCAGATCAATTTCCAAAAATCTAATGTGTCATTTTAAGCCTGTAAAGTGTGTTGCTGTATTGTTAGTTGTTTAGCATATATTGCACCACAGTAGTGCAGGTATTAATGTATGCCTATGTTTCTCCCTTTTTATCACAGGGGATCATGACAGTGGGAGTGTGGGCTCTGTGCCACTTGATGTCAGTATCTCATCAGACACTGATGATGATGGTAGTAAACCTGTGGCAAAGCCATGGGGTGCACAGGCTGAATCGGCCACAGAGTTTGACATATGGCCACCCCCTTCTTTTTCCCTGGACACAGCCAGTATGCCTATGCCTACCCAGTCCACTGAGCCAACAGATGTAGTACAGGTGGTGGCAATGACATTAAGCAGGAAAGTGTGGCTATTGTGACTTCAGTGCCTGTTGAGTCTGACTGTAGCCAAAGTGCTGGTGAGGTGCCACTCAGGATGCTTGATAGGGGTCCTCGGAGGAAGCCTGCTGTTCCTTCTCCACCTGCTGCAGGTGTCTCTTCCTGTATCACTAAACATATGTTTAGGACCAACATGGAAGCAGAGACGTATTCAGAAAGAAGCTCCAGTCAAATGCTCAGGCTTGTGGATGTGTCACAATCTGACATGCATGACTGCCTCTACCATATCACTGATTCCCTGGATCAGAGGAATGCCACATTGGAATGAGAGGTGTCTGCGAAGAGTCAAAGGATGTCAGTCATGGAATAGTCAGGCTCTATGATAATTCAGCTGCTGGGAGGGGAATAGCATACTCATGGGGGTAAGTCAGCCACAAATTCTGCTGTGAGCCAACATGGCCATTCCCAATTACTGTAGTGGCAGTACTTCCACTGGTCCATTGGGAAGTGTGCTGTCCACACCCAGACATGGCAGGCAATGGAGGCCATGGTCCTGGGCATTCCCATGAAGGGATCATGAACGGTAGACATGGTCATGCTCAGGTAGAAGCACTCCATCTGACCTTGGGTGTGGAGGTACCTGTGCAACTCCTGGCAGAGTCATATCCTTTTGGATGGGAGTGACAATGATAAACTGCTACCTCTACCATGCATGGCTCACACCTTTCCACATATGAAGATGTAAAGCTAGCACTGAGCTTGGCTGTGTTCATGCAGACTCTCACTCACCATTTTCACATAGAAGACCCTTATAGACACACACACACACACACACACACACACACACACACACACACACACACACACACACACACACACACACACACACACACACACACACACACACACACAGTCTGCCTGCTTCTCTTTCTCCTTCACACACATTTACTGGCCATTTGTGTTTGTCTAGGCCTCCTGCTCCCCAGCACCCTGTGCAAGTGATAACTGCGCTGTATCCCTGTTTCCTCTTTTAGATTCAGGGATACAAAAGCTTTGTTTATGATGCACAGGGAGCATAGCTACATTAGTGCCTAGTATATCTGCATTTGTGTTGTTGACCTAATAATTGTACCTGTCAGTTATATTTGCCTTGTCAAACGATTTAGTGCATAGCATCATCATGACAGTACTTTCTAGTGCATTCTCTTGTAAGGATTGTGAAATCAGGAACTGCAATGCATTTCCTTATTTTATAAACTTTCTCCTTAATGTTTTTCAGTACATACATATGGTGCAAATCCTAAGACACACCTTCGCAATCAGATCTCAAGGTTGTATGACAGCACTGTACTCAGAACAGTAATACAATATAATGTTCTCTTTTGCAGAAACCTCATGAGACACATGCAGCAGCTGGATAGACCACAGGGCTTTCTTGTCAAGATAACACAGGGCCTACTAACCATGACATGATGTACGTGTGCAGACTAAAATACATGTCACTGTCATCTGTCTGGTATCGCATTACATTGTAACTGTTATTCTAAGCCTATTACCTTTGGTTTAAGCACTTGGGCTTCAGGTCAGTTGTCTTACATTAAAAAGTTTGTAGTCTACACCATGGTGGGAAGAAAGGGTAGCCTCTGACCTTTTGAACTGGGATCTGCTGGTTGAATGCTTATTGTGGCTGTTGTTCTAAGTCTCTTTGTTATGGCTTAAGCACTTTGCCTGCAAACCAGTTATTTTACATTAGGAATGTTTGTGGTTTAGACTGTTATGGCAGGGGAGAATATCCTACACCCTTCTAAGCTGGGAATTGCTGGGTGAAGGCATATTGTGTCTGTTATTCTGAAAATGTCTTAGTTCAGGTTTAAGCACTTGTTTTCCACACCACTTGTTTCACATTAGGCAGGTTTGTCATCTACACTCTTGTTGCACTATTCTACTAGATTGCTGCTTTATTTAAGTTGTTTGTTCTTCTGTTGTAACTGCAGATTTCTGGACTTTGGATTTCTATTACTTCTGCATTTTATAGCATAGGCATGATTCAGGCTTGCTGAATATAGACTGTTTGGCATCATTGGAGCACTAAAACCAGATCTCTTACATTAAAAATCCCCCTTCACCCTTGGGCAGAACTGTGCAGCCAAGAATCCATCTGACTCGGGGAGTGCTAGAATAAAGCTCAATGTTGGATTTTACTTTTTTTTACTTGTTTAAAATTGTTTAACTTTGCTTCTATTCCAGCTTTGTGTTTTTTTTTTTTGAGGGTTGGGTAGTTGCACTCAGTTTACCATAGCTGGTCAGATCTTGCACTGCTGCACTGCAAGCAGCACAGATGTGCATTGTGAAACAATTACATTTGTATCCCTAACCCTCCACAAAATAGACACATTTTGTTAGTCTTATAATAAAACTTCCTCCTTGCAGCCCACTTCCCACTAGTTACTACAGTATATACCTTCCATAAAAGATGGAGAGTTTCCCACCATTTCTCCAGGCAGCCTGATTTATATAGGCATTCTGAGGCAACAGAGCAATTGCCTCATTTATACTAACATCCAGTTACTGTTAAAACAAACTAATGCAACATGTGAGAGCTGTATCTATACTATGAATTTGTAATCACTTCTCACGCGTAATAAAAAAGTAGATATCAAACATGTTGTCAGCACACACAAATCACCTCTTGCACATAAGCTTACAACACATATGTGTAGGTACTTGCTAGAAACCTAATTAAGGATCAGAGACCTCCCAGGCACAAACCTGCTGCACACAGTGCAGACCCGATAGAATCCACTACACATAATAATACACACACCAGTACCCTAGCCAATAAGCACCCCAGGCAAAACACCTCAAAACCAAATGTCTTGCTCATAAATGACTCCATAGCGAGACACACAGATGTCCCCCTCAACAGGCTGGACAAGGAGAAAATCACAGTCAGCTGCCTGACAGGTGCCAGGGTCTGTCAGATTACAAATGCACATGTCTCTCAACAAGTACAGTTATGACCCTGTCATAGTCCATGTTGCAATGAATGATTGGAGGCATACCTCACTGTACTATATGTAGGTGCTTGCCTCCTCTACAGTGGCCTTTTTAGGCAATGTCAGAAGTGAAGTCCTAACATAAAAGTATCCACCACAGACAAACTGAAGGTTATGCTGCTTAATGCATGGAGTGTAAATTAAACTGCACTCACTGGAAGAACCCCTTACCCCTGCAGATGCCCACGTCTGTGCAGTCACACAGACATGGTTCAAGGCAGCAGAGAGCACCCTGGCCATGCAGAGGTACAATGCCTTCCACATGTTCACACATCAAAACTAGCATGATAGATCCAAAGGTGGAGGTATATGCATCTTCATTAAAGACAAATATACCACAAGACTGGTCAAAGAGTTTGACTCTGTAGAACTATTCCAATTCCAACTAACTGTATGTATAACTTCCTTCCATATCATAGGTAGCTACAGGTCCCCCACCCTGAACCACAAGGACCACTCTGCCTACTTGGACGTAATTCACTCACTCACTAGACAGCCAAACACCTTGGTCATGTGCAATTTCAACTATCCTTCCATCACATTGGAGTCATATATGTGCACAAACACACTCACCCTAAAGGTCCTGGACTTTGTTAATAGACATTCTGTGTAACAAATAGTTTGCACCATCTCCAAGGGGCTTGAATGTCCTAGACTTACTACTGACCAACATAGTGGTTATCTGCACTATCCACTGTATGTTGGCCACCCTGGTCAGGTCAGATCACAATTCATTCTCATTCACATTCAAAATCCTACCAGGCACCTCTGAAGAACAGAAATGATGAAACATTTCTCCAAAGCAAACTATAGCCTCCTAACTAATGCCATAAAGAGATGCAAGTCCCTTGCTGCCACTGGCAACAATGACTGCTATATAGATGTGTACACAAATGGCCTGTATAAACAGCTACACAAATGTATAGAGTTGGCTGAACGTGAACGGATCAAAACAAGTTCCTCACAGAAAACAAGCCATCCTAGTGGGCATCAAGCATACACAGGTTATACAACAAATGGAGGAAAGTAATGTCTAAGAACAAGAGTTAACTGACTCAGCAGAGCAAGGACACCCTCTACAGCTTGAACAGGGAAATTATCTTGAAAAGTCCTCTAAAGCCGCATACAAACCTAAAGTAGTATCCCTACCTAAACATAATCAGGAGGCATTCTTTAGCTATGTCAGACATTTAAAAGTGAAGGCACAGCTTTGTGACCAACTAGTAGTGGACAGTACCACTCATACTGACCCTGAGGATATCACCAACCTGTTACCAGACAGTTGTAGCAACTTCACCCCCCTGTCCTCACGAGACATACCCAAAAGCATACCTATCACCAGTTCTTGACCTAGCAACTTCCTATGAACCTAAGGTGATATCTGTCTGGGCTTCAGACCAGTCTCTGATCATGGGCTGGAGGGATGGTTGGATATGCAATAATCTGATATAGATGATTACATCAGTGTTGTCTGTTGAGCATATGGTGATAACAGTGTCCTGTATACTGATATAAAAGGATATCTGTAATGTCACATAACATCTGTCTCTCACACACACACACACACACACACACACACACACACACACACACACACACACACACACACACACACACACACAGTTGACTGCAGTGAGAATATATCCCATACCTATCTAAATACACAGGCTACAGATCTCAGTACTACATGCAAGTGCCACAGTACACATATGACTTTTATATGTCTGCAGGTCAACTTATAGTAGATGATATCAGCAGACCATGTGGTAGACAAGAGTTTAGACGGGCTGCATGAAATAGATATGTAGGCTTCTGTAAGTATGAAAAGATGAGCAAGCCATGCCACTTGAGAGGTAACTGTGGGATACATACTTCTGCTCTTCTATGTAGATACACATGCACACACTCAGTTGACTGCAGTGAGAATAGAACCCCTACCTATCTAAGGACTTAGTCTATAGAACATAGTGCATATGACATGTGCCATGGCACAAGTCTGATTTTAACAGGACTGCAGGCAAATTTGTAGTAGATGACACCAACAGGCCATGTAGGAAACAAGAGGTTATGAGGGTTGCATAGGTGCATTGCTTCATAGTGTTATCTGAGGCTAGCAGCATAATAGCTGCAGGCTATTTGGAAGCCTAGCTGTGTAACACTGCAAGTATCCTGACTGAACATACTTGGCTGTTTGAGTTTTACACAGCAAGGCTGTGAGCACCACCAAGTGGCCCTCTCCA
This sequence comes from Protopterus annectens, assembly GCF_019279795.1. Taxonomy (NCBI): domain Eukaryota; kingdom Metazoa; phylum Chordata; order Ceratodontiformes; family Protopteridae; genus Protopterus; species Protopterus annectens. The sequence continues at coordinate 315,491,611 of NC_056725.1, forward strand.
TGACTGAGCCAACAACATTATGTATAACACTTTGTATTGTGGTTGATAAATGTGTGAAAAAGGTAATGAGACCCCAGGGTTGTACTTGTTTGGTGTTGTTTGGGTGAGGGAAACAAATGAATATATTATAATTAATATATATTATTATTATTATCGCCATACCATATATTATCATATATATTAATATATTATATTATATTGTGCCCTAAGCTTGCAATGTTTCCACATGTAGTTTTATGTCAGACAAAGGCATTGGACAATAAACAGCAATGGAAAAATATCATAAATACAATTTCAATGTGCAATGAGCATTGAATTTGCGTGATGGTTAACAGAGTGTACATGCATGCCAGTTAGGCCTGTTTGCACATAGGGAAGCAGTGTGCAAATGTGAGGTGCATTGCTAATCTTGCTACTATAGCCCAGTCCCATCTGTACTCCAGGCCAGATTTCTGAGATGGCTAAGAGCATTAATTGAATGTATCTGTTTTCTATTTTTGGGAGTCTGTTTTCTAGGAAATCTGGCTTTCTTCTGTTTCCACAATGTTAAGCATTGGTCAGGCAAGATAAGCTTAGCAAAACTCTTTTTTGGGACACGGCACATTGTTCAAAACTGGAATTAAAAGAATAAATTAGGAAAAGATATTAAAAGCAAGGAACACATACACAAAATCTGTATAAGCACAGTAAAACTTCATAGTACACATCATAAATTTCTACGTGTGTCAGGATTTTAACACTCACACCAATACAGCTCTAGAAAAAAACAAGGGATGATTTAATCCTCTTGGCCACACAACAGCTTTGTATCAACAAAATGTAAAATCATTCTTCATACAACTAACTGCATAAGAATGTATGCTGCTATCAAACCATCTGCTGTGATTTGTGCATTCAATTCTCTTTACTATATTTGGACATACAGCAGTTCGTGATCACACAACCTGCCATAATTATGCTTATAAATATACAGCTCTGTGTTACCTGTCTGTTTCTTGATCATTTATCAGTTGTCTAATACATGCAGTGTGTAAGCCGTTCTATATCATTGGCCTTAACATGTGAGAGGATATTAACTTTGAATAATATGACATGCATTTGCCAACAAATGATGTCCAGGTTGGATGGCACAAATACATATATAGTATATGGTTCCTTTGGGGGTAGCACAGCTGACTTACTGTTAGGGCAGGAACAAAGGTACACTCCTCTTTTGGGAGGGTGGGACAAAGCTCATTTACTGTTATGACACAAACAAGTCTGAAGTCTGAAACTGCAATGTGTATCAACACTTTCTAATGTCTGTCTTCAATGATTTACCAATACTAAGGTATGGTGCTAAACTGAAGCCATGCAGGGATCTTCAGAATTCTTCATGGGTATGACTGTGAATCTTTCATGCCTGACGTCTACTAATTACTAATAGAAAAATATAAGTAATATAAGTGTCTGCTGTCACACATAAAGGTATTTTCTGTACAAATCCACCACTGTTTTCTTGCTTATTGTACCAAGTTATGAAATACAGGGATATGCTATAATATTATTAAAGAATACAGTCTAGATTCAGAAATTACCTTGCAAATGCAGCAACTGACACTCCTTTTGTTTAGATCTGACTCTGTCTGATGCAAGCAGTACACAGCCAATGCATGGAGAGGTAAAGGTTGTGTGAGTTTTTTGGCATCAATTTTACTATATGTATGTGAATAGGAGAAATGTATTCGGTCACTAGGTGGTCAGTGAATGGGCTTTGCATTGTCTCTTATCCAAAGCAAGGTCATATTGAGCATGCCTACATCTGCCTACAGGGACAGTAACTGGGGGCTATGAGTCTTCCTCTGACTGTGGCTGCGATGATCTAGGCAATTGTGGGGGGATGTGTGTCCCTTGCCCTTATTGATACCGCTGAAGCTGTTTCCGGAGGATTAGATTGTGGAGCTTAGCACATACTATGAATATATGTGTACATGTGCATGGATTATACTGAAGGGCTCTACTGGATAAATCTAGGCTCCAGAACCGTGACTTCAGAAGCCCAAACACATACTCTATGATGTTTCTAGTTTGAGCATGCATCTCATTATGGTGTTCTTCCATGGGTGTGTGTGCACTTCTGATGGGTGTCATCATAGGTTCATAGGTGTGTACTAGGCTAATAGTCCTGGGGCCTTTATAAGCCTAGTCATAGGATTACCCTAGCATAGTGCCACCCAACCTTAGTTCCCAGTACGTCTGTTGAGTAGTGCCACTGGAGTTATTCCTGGGGTGAATTTTCTATTTACCATCCACTCATCAATACTTCTCTTGAAGAAGGTCATCGAGGTGCTCTGCTTGACATGTATGGGAAGTCTATTCCATAGCATGGGGCAGTCTCTGGGTTATGAAGCTGTCCCTCCAACATGCTCTGTTAATTGTGGTAATGAAGTTGAGGTCTCTGGAGCATGTGGTGTGGAGGGATTGGGATTTCTTTAGATGTATAATTTCTAACACAGCTGGGTCAGACATGGCTTTGTAAGTCAAGCAGAGATCACCTCTAAGTAGGCGATATGAGACAGAGAATAGTTGGAGTTTTTTGAGTCTGTCCATATAGGACAAGTCCTTAAGGCCTAGGATCCTCTTTCTGAGGTACGTTTGCAGCCTCTCCAGTTGTTGCAGGTGTCTAGTGAGGTACATGCCAAATGGGGCATTGTACTTGATGATTGGCCTAATGAGGGAAGAGTGGTTAGAGAGAGAGAGAGAGAGAGACATTGACCTCTTTCTTTCTGGATGCAAAATCCTTAGTAATGAGATGTGCCACATAGAAGGACATTCTGACCACACTGGCAATGTGGTGATCAGAGAGGTTGCTGTCAAACTGTGTTCCCAGATTTCTTATAACACCTTCTGTGTTCAGTGGACTACCATCAATGTGATAATGGGAACCGGGTTTTTCCCAAAGGGGATGACAACACATTTTTTGGCATTGAACTAAGGCCATGGTTCAGACATCAGTCGTTGGGCAGAGTGAGGCTATTCTGTAGGATGCCAACATCACTTTGGGAATTAATAATAGCTACCAACTTGCAATCATCTGTGAACTTAGTCAACCAGAGTCCCTTCATGTTGGCCTGTACTTCAGAGAAGTAGATACCACCTAGGAGAGGACCCACGACCGAACTCTGTGGGACTCCACACATGACTAGTCATCAGTCTGACTTGGAGTCAGCTACTTTCATGCTGTGGGTTCTATCTGTGAGCTAGTTTGCAACCCACCTAGTGATATAGAGGTTGGTGCCTAGCTTAGTGAGTTTTTCTGATTCCTGAGTGGGGAATAGTATCAAAAGCCTTCGCCAAATCAAGGTAGGCTGTAGGAACCACCTTGCCTTCAATCACAGCTTTGGTGACTGACTCAAAGAAGTCAACCAAGTTGAACAGGCATGATCTACCGTTCACAAAACAAAACTATGTGGGATCCAGAGTTTGGAGCTTCCCTATGTCCTTGTTTATTAGGTCCATGATGATGCATTCCATAGCTTTGCATGTCAGACTCATCAGGCTAATGGAGCGATAGTTCCCAGGGACTATAGTCACTCCTCCTTTCTGGAGAGGGATGACTGTAGCAGTGCACCATTTTGTAGGGACAAAGCCTGAGGTGAGGCTGTAATTGAACAGGGCGCACAGGTGAGGTGCCAGTTCACTCTGTAGTTCATATAGAAAACAGACAGCGATATTGTCAGGTCCCATAGAACCTGTATTCTTGGCCTTGGACAGTGCTGTTTTAACTGTGCAGCAGTAGTACTGGGTGCCTGGCAATCTACTGGTATCGTGGTTGGTCCATTGGGGGAAAGAGGGGGAAAGTTGGCACTGAATCTGTCGGCCAGTATACTGGCAATATTTGTTGCCTTGGTATAGGAGGTACCGTTGTGCGGTATCTCAGAGCAAATCTGGGTATTGCCATGGGGATTTTTTTTACATAACTATAGAAGGCCTTGTGGTTGTCTTTACTATCTGCTGCAATTCTGTTTTCATAGCTAGCTTTAGAAGATTTGATGTGGGATCTCAACTTTTTGTTGAAGCTGATAAGAGAGTTTTTCCAATCTTGGGAGTTCACCTTATTCCACATCAGTTTCCCCCTTCTGTTATAGAGTTTGTTTATGGCAAGGGAACACCAGATTGGCTTCCTTTTTTTGGAGGAGAGCATCTTGTTTCTATTGGGTATGGTGAGATCCATGTATTTGTGTACATGTCCGTACAGTGCATTGGCGTATGATTTGGCGGTCATGCAACTATCCTCCATTTGCATGGGTGCCGTGAAGTTAGTCACCACTGTTTTTAGGAGCCCAAAGTTAGCTTTGGAGAAGTTTTTCATTGTGGTTACATTTGTGGGGGGTGGGTGGGTAGGAGGGATGAGGGATGTAAATTTCCAAGGTGATTAGTTTGTGGTCAGATCTAACCAGGGAGGAGCTGACTATTGGTGTAGAGCAACGGTCGTCCATGTTAGTAATGACCAGGTCAAGGATGTTGCTACCTCTAGTGGGGGTAAGAATGAGCTGGTCCAGGGTATTGGAATTAATGAACTCCAGGAAACATTGGGCAAGTGTATCGGTACATGAGTAGTTTTCCCAGTTAATGGAGGGATAGTTGAAGTCACCTAGTAAGGGAGTGTTAGGTTTGACCCTAATATTCACCAGGGTGATTAGGAACGTGGATTGTGAGTCTAGGGACATAGTTGGGGACCTATAGCAGGCTACGACCTGAATCGCTGTCTTACCCAATGTTTGCTGCACATGAAGTATCTCTGATGTGTTTTGTTGGGCTACCAGTCTGGAGGTGTGGGCATCCTTTATGAATATGGAAACACCACCATCCTTGGAGCTTTGGTCCAAGTTGTGGGGTCAAAAAGTGTGGAATGAGTTATAGCCTGGTAATGCAGAGGTGCTTTCTGCTGCCTTGAACCTGGTCTCTGTTACAGCACAAATGATGATGTTCTCCATTTTAATGAGTGCTTCGAGCTAGTGTATTTTGAGATTTAGGCTTCTAGTGTTGAGGAACATGACCCTCAGATTGCATTTGTTTGTAGCTGTTACGGTGGTAATTTGGTCTTTGGAACACTGCCTAAAAAGGCACTATATGGGTGGCAAGAGGCTTGGCTAGTATCCAGAAACCTAGAAGTGACCGATGCAGGCCATTCCTGGCAAAGCATCATGGTCTGTCAATCATGTCATCCCAGGCCACTGGATCCCCTTAGAATGACACCAGAAACTTTTTCTGCTTCTACTGTGGTATCATTCTGGGTGATGGTAAGATGCCACTCAGGGCTAGGGTCATACCCGCCTGGGCTACATAATCTGAGAGCTCTTTCATGTCTCTTTTCATGTAGTCAAGGGAGGTATGTCTCAGGTCATTCACACCCACATGTACAATGACAGACTCATATTTGTACCTGTTGTTGCCACGGTTCTAGGGCATAGTGAGAATCATCCAGTAAATGGCCCTATGGGATGTACCATCTAGAAACATCTGGTACAGCTGTGATGTGTGCCAGATATGGGAGTCATGATAACTGACAGGATTGCCAGCACACACATTCAAGATAATTCTCTGGGCATTACACATGACTTGGCAGTTGATGGAGTGGTAGACCTTGTGGTTAATATATATTCTACCCTCCTCACCAGGTGGTGCTTAATGTGTACATGAGTGTAATCTATGGCACTCTATAGTTCAGGGTAGTGCACTAGATGGTGAAACAGTTGCATATTGCTGACCCTCTCTTCAGAAATACATGGAAAAAATATGTGCTCACTGGCATGTATGAGCATAGCATTCAGAAACTGGTAGAGGATCCTGGAGGTTGATGCTTGTGGCACACCCATCATGTCCCCAGTTGGTCTTCAAAAGGTACAAGTAGCTAATATTCTAAGGGTTACAAATACCTTAGTTTCCACTGTGATGGGTTCCCCTTAGTTGGCTCTGGCTCTGCGTTGATGGTGGCAGAGCTCACCGAGTTCATGTAATGTGTCCCTGTCCACCCTCTAGTGCTCTACAATCTACAGCTCATGCAGCTCCTGGAAAGTTACCTGGGTCTGAAGACTGTTCTCCTGCTCAGCCTAGTCTATTGTTAGCAGCACCTGCAGCATTGGCTTCAGCCTTTAGCACATGCAGATATAAAATAGCTGCAGCCGCACCTAGCATTGTGTTAGTTAAAATTTGCTTGTCTCTACTCCAATGGAAAAACCAGGATGTAGGCTACATGGATACTTTAAACATTGTTGAATAGCTTCACCATGTTGGATTGGTTGATTAACATGCAATTCACCTGTTTATGCTATAAACAGCAGCCATTAAACAGAGCTGTTACTTGCTCATTAGTGCACTATGCACAGCTATGTGCACCTTCGCGCACATCCGCGCACCTTCACATAAATAAGATAAGCATAGGCAAAATTAATATGTCCTCTGTTCTTGGGCTATTGCACAAACATGGACAATAAAAATTCAAGGAAAGGTTGCACACCCTGGAGTCAAAACCAGGACCATCTATATTCCAGACCTAACTCAAAGGTGTGCTGCCAGAAGAATAGTTACATAACAGTACAGAGAAATCTGCCATTCATTCCTCTGTTTCTCGTGGTTGCGCTAAGCATTGCATCTTACAAATAAGGATGAAAATTAAAAATACATTTTGAATTAATGTGGACAAATCCAATGCATTTTAATGAACAATGAAGAGGATAACACTAAAGTTTGGAAATGTGTACTGCTTACTTACATGCACTTTAACCTTTCATAGCCCTACATGTTCAGCTCTGCAAGTGTAACTTGACACACACCCTCAGATGTCGGCATTCACTGTTGCCATGCATTCAACATGAACACTGAGAGGATTCAAGAATTCTAATAAGTTTGACCTCATTTGCATCTTCACTGTGCTGACAGCCTGGACAGTATATTGTTAGTAACAGTGTAGGGAGGGAAACTGCATGGAGCCCAATGCTGTAACAGAGGAATACTGTAATCCATTAGCTACATCATGCATATTCATACATTACAGTATAATACTCTTGTTTCATGGAGGTTTACACATTTTAGCTGCCTGCATTACTTACAAGTATATTTTTCATTTGGGCGTAGGAGTGTGAGCTGCATTTATGTCATGGCACTTTAAAAATAATTATTATGATTGTTACACTAATGTTATGAATAGCTCCACCATGTTGATTTGCTTCATTAGCATGAAATTCAGCTACATATGCTGTAATTTGCATGCCATAAAAGTTTCAGTAATTGTGTTATATAGAGTTTACTGAATCTAAAAGTTTTGACACCTATGTACGCATCGTGCCACAAAGAGTACAAGGTAAAAATTATCATGTAACTTTTATAATGTTTCCTCTATTTAAGTCACTTTTTTTCTCCTCACTGTTTGCCTGTCATTTGGCATTGCACACTGTGGACTGGCAGCAGTCTCTAGCAATGAACTACAGTCCACTTCCTAAGAGAAAAAAAGTGAAAAATGTAATATGGGCTGCCTTCTGTAGCATAAACAAGACTGGCACCAGTGAGTGGATATCAGCACTCTTAGTACTCAGCTAAGGTCAGGTCTAAGGGAAGTTAGCTTAAAGAAAAAGAGCAGCTGTTACAGAAGTTGAATTCAGTTGACAGATACTTTTCCAGAGGGGGGTCAGAATGCTATTTGTCACAGCAGTTTGATTAGGAATGTCACAAAAATACACATGAGTTTCACAAATATGTTTACTGCAACAAATTTAGCATTACTGCTTGCTAAAGAGGCCTGATATATTGCATGTAGAGTATGGTAAACATGACAATGACAACACAACAAAAAAGTCTGCCAAAAGGAAACTCCAGGCATCACCTTTTGGCAAACATGATAATGATTTAAAATGCAGAATGCACATACATATGTAAGATATGCATATTTGTGTTCTAATTATTATGTTTTCATATATCATAAATGTGTGTTTATGACAGTATGTGTTGTGAAGTATGTATGTAACCTGACCTTCCATATCTTCATAGGTTCATAGGTTCATAGGTTGGTACTAGGCTATCAGCCCTAGGGCCTATACAAGCCTAGCCATAACAATTCCCTGACTATTTCTTCCCACATTATTTACTTTCCTGGACCCCTGTCTAGCAGGGCGACTGACGTGAACCCTGGGGTGAATTTCCTTTCTCCCATCCAATCGTCAAGGTTCCTCTTGAAGAGGTCCAAAGAGGCACTCTGCTTGATATGTATGGGCAATCTATTCCAGAGTCTGGAGAGTCTCTGGGTCAGGAACCTATCCCTCCAGCATGTTTTGTTTATTGTGATGACAAGGTTTAGATCCCTGGAGCGTGTAGCTCTGAGGGATTGGGATTTCTTTAAGTGTAGCATGTCCAACAGCTCTGGGTTTGACATGGCCTTGTATGTTAAGCAGAGATCGCCTCTGAGTAGACGATATGTGACAGAGTATAGCTGGAGTTTTTTAAGGCGGTCAGCATAGGGCATCTGCTTGAGGCTTGTGATTCTTTTAGTGAGGTATTTCTGAGGCCTTTCCAGTTGTTGCAAATGTCTTGAGAGGTACATACCAAATGGGGCGTTGTATTCTATAATGGGTCTAATGAGGGATGAGTACAGTGGGACAATGACCTCCTTTTTTCTGGATGAAAAGCCCTTCGTGATGAGGTGTGCCACATAGAAGGATTTCCTTTTTTTTTTTAAAACAAGTTTATTATTTTTAACATAGGACATAAATATCATAACAATGTTATACAAACAGTTAAAATATAAATAGTTATAACATTTGATAAAGCAACCAAAGTATTTACAGAGACATCCACTACAAACCAAATCAGTTAATTAAACTGTAATGTCTTACTAATGAAACTAAGACTTTTTTAACAGGTTTTGTAAAGTATCCCATATAATATAGTAAGACGTTTTTCTAATGGTTCTTGACTTTATTGTCATTAGTTCCATATGACACACTTCAGTCATAACATTTTTAAATTCATTAAATGAAGGAGGAGTATCTGAAATCCAATTTCTGGTTATTATTTTTCTAGCCACTGCTAGAATAGACCATAATAAGGGAAGTTTAACTTTTTTAACACTTTTAGGAACAGGTGTGTTAAATAATATATTAGAGACTATGAAATTATCTGTGAAAAGAGCCTGCAAAAAATCATTGATTAACATCCAATATTCCTTCAATTTTATACTGTCATAAAACATATGTGCCCAATCAGCATTTATTTCTACATTACATCTCTTACATATATTGTCTTTATTGTTTATTTTATTCATCATTAAGGATGTATAGAAAGATCTATGTAAAAATTTCCAAGTAAAATGTCCAATTAATGGAAGAAGTAGTTTTATAAGCAGATTCCAATATATATTGTTTATCTTGTTGTTTTGGTGATTCACCATTAATGGAAATGAAATAATTCCAATAAGTATCTGAACTGTAATGTGTTTCTTCTCTAGTAATTTTATGTATGTGTGAGAGCTTACCTTTATCAGAAACCCTAAGTTCTAAATTTAATATCAAGTAGTCAATCAGAATTGGGACAGATTCTTTAACTGTTAAAGACATTAAATCAAGTTTATTAATAAGATGTTGTCTAAAAGTCTGAATCTCTAACCAACATGTTTCTCTCAAATCAAATTCTTGCTTTAAGAAGTCTAAATGTTTTACTTTATTGTCAGACAGCAACTGATACCAATACTTTAAATCATTCTCTGTGACTAGAAGAATTCTTTCAGAGGTGGATGATAAAAGAATACCTTGTGTATACATTATAGGGAATAGGATAAAGTTCCATTCCTTATATTTAGGATGTATAAATATAAAATTATGATATCTAATAATAATATTTAATGGGTAACTAGCTATATATTTTGGTGTAATAGATGAGGTACAAAATTCTTTTAGTATCCATAACATAGGGTTATTTACAATATTATTTTTGTGAGTTAATGATATTTTCATGAAGTGAATGCTAATTAGTTCCCAATATTCCTTCCATTTTGCAACATATGACTGATCTATTAACAAAGTAATAACTTTTATAATAGAAGAGATAGCATATAACTTAAAGTCTGGAAATGAAATGCCCCCTTGAGACCAACTATTAGTATGTCTCTTTAATGCAATCCTAGGTCTATTAGGTGCCCATAAGAAATTTAACATTTGTGAATTCAATTTCTTATTGATTGTATTAAGTATAATATCTTTGGGAATATTATCATTTTAATAATTGTGAGTCTCTCCTCCATGGTAAAAAACATATTATTCCAGCTATTGAAAAGATTTTGTATATTATGAAGACAGTTACTATAATTATTATGTATAATGGATTTAATATCTTTAGTTAATATTATGCCTAAGTAAGTTATCTGACCTGAGTTGGGTATATATTTGTGAAAATCATTAGTGAGGACATTTTTTCGTGCGTATATTGGTAATATTTTAGTTTTTTCTTCATTAAATATCAAACCAGAGATATTTTTAAAATCTGTCATTTTATCAAATAATGACTGCATAGAAGAATTTGTTCCTGCTGATGTAATTAGAACATCATCTGCAAAAAGTTGGATTTTAGATATTGTATTTTCATCTATATCAAATCCTTCTATGTCAGTGCTGTTTCTAATCAGATTAGCCCAGGGCTCCATTATTAAAGTAAATAATAGTGGTGAAAGTGGACACCCTTGTTTTGTACCTTTTAATATGGGTATTTTTTGTGAGACATATGTTCCTATCTTAATGTAAGCCAATGCTCCTTTATATAGATGTTCAATTAAATTCACAAATGCATCAGAGAAATTAGTACACTTCAATAAGATAAACAAGTAGTCCCAACTTACTGAGTCAAATGCTGAACTTATATCAAGACTAATAAGTGTTAAGTCTTTCTTTTTCCTGTTTGCATAATCAATTAGCGTTAAAGTTCTCCTTATATTATCAAAAGTATTTCTATTTATAATAAAGCCTGTTTGATCTATATCTATTACACCTGGAATGATTGTCTTTAATCTATCAGCAAAAATATTCATGAACATTTTATAGTTAACATTAAGTAATGAACTAGGTCTATAGGAAGTGCATCTGGTTGGGTCTTTATTGGGTTTTAAAATTGGTGAAATAAATGTATATTGCCATGATGGGGGAGTTGATAACTCATTTTGGGCTGAAATGAAAACCTTATGTATTAATGAGTAAGTACTCTTAGGAAGAATTTTATAAATCTCTGGAATAATACCATCATTACCAGGTGCTTTGTTTGATTTAAGTTTGTTTATTTGTGTAATAACCTCTGTATATGAAATATTTTTATCTATTAATTTGGTCTGTTGTTTATTAAGTTTTTTGTTCATGTTTGTAGTTATAAATCTCTTTATTTTATCTTTAGAATCCATATTAATGTTATTATGGTTAATTTTATGAAAGTGATTTCTAAATTCATCTAATATTTCTGGTAAACTAGAGACATTCTTCTTTTTCCCTGGAGAGAAAATTTCTTTGATATGATTTTGTTTATTCAGCCTTTTTGTTTTGTTTTTAAGTGTATGTAAGTATTTGGGACTTATTGAGTAAGACAAAAACTTATATTTCTCTAATGTTATTTTGACTTTATGGCTTAAAATTTCTTTGTATTTCTCATTTAATTTATTTATTTCCTCAGTGACTTTTTTGTCCATAATATTTTCTTTATTATTATGTTTATATGAGTCTAATTTGTTTTGAATGTCTATTAATTCCTTATCCCAAGATTTCCTTTTATTATTATACCATCTGATACTTTGTCCATATAAATATGATTTTAGAGCATCCCAAATGTGAATAATGGAGACGTCAGGTGTAGTGTTTAAGTCTAAGAAATGTTGCACCTCAGTAAGTATATAATCTTTATAGTCCTTTAGTTGAGTTAAGTATGCTGGTATTCTTTTGATCTGAACATTATAAGTACTCTTTACCATAAATTCAAAGACAATTGAATTATGATCTGATATAGGACATGAAATGATCTTGGAATTGATTAAGTCTGTTACCAGTTGGTTAGAAATAAAGACTCTATCTATTCTTGAATAAGTTTTTTATCTATTAGAAAAAAAAGTGTATGGTGATGATTTAGAATCTATCTGATTATTAATATCATTCAAATTATATAAATTAATAAAATCCTTTAAATGTTTTGCATTAGATGTAATTTTCCTTTTTCCTATAGTAGTAGTATCTTTTTCATGCAGGATACAATTAAAATCACCCGCTAAAATAATATCTCCTAGAAAATGATATAATCTTATTGAGATGGTTTTTCACTGTATTAATGCCAATTCCTGGTATCCAATATACATTAATTAATGTATATATTTTCCCATTAATCTGTATTGTAACCATACAGAACATTCCTTTATCATCTTTATAAGAGTTAATAGTCTTAGGTATGGGCATATTTTTGTTCCATAAGATAGCCACTCCTCTTTTTTTCTGTGTGTGTTCTGAGCTAACCAAGACTGTATATTTATTAGTGGATAATTTATCTATATCCTTTTTCAGGAGATGTGTTTCTTGAAGGAATATTAAATTGGCTCTATGCAAATTAATATATCTCAATAAACTTGCCCTTTTACATGGGTTATTCAATCCATTAATGTTTAAAGAAATTCCTTTTAGAGTTACCATTTAACTTTTATAAAAATATAGAACATAATCAGAATAACATTTACTAAAATAAGTATTATGTCTCCTCCTTTAAGTGTTCTATTAATTATATCTGTATTTAATAAAAATCTTATGGAATTTTGTGTAATTTTCACTTTTATTTGTAGTGACAATGAGTTTATAAAATGTGATGTGGATGTCAAAACTATATACACACAACAATAATCAGATGAAAATAATGTTTGGATTAAACAGTGCACCCAGCCTGATACCTGATACCTGATACCATTCAAGTTATCCCCCTATCCTAAGCAGCAGTACTCCAGCTGCCACCAAATTAATTCTATACTAACTATTAACTAAAGTTAACCTCATTAATTTGATTATCTACTATAACAAGGCTAAACAATTTATAAAACAGCTTCATATAAACATATAAAACATTTAGAAATGACTAATATTGCTATGTACATCTATTCTATATAATAAACTCATAATCAAAATAGCATTCTAACAATCTTGGTAATGGGAGCAAAGAAGAGAGAGAGAGAAAAGAAAAAAAAAAAAAGGGGGGGAATATCCATATGGTAGTTTAATAAAAGTTTGTAAGAATAAGTTCTTATTATATGTTTATGCTCGTTTGAATTCAATAACATTTATTATCTCAGGCTATTATGACTCATATATTACTTATATTAGGGTATTCCCACTTTCTGCCATAGCAATACAGTTAGTAGCTTTAAAACTTTAAATTACTTGCATCAGAAGCTTCCTTCTCATATTTATTATTGCCATTTAAATAAAATGATTATTCCCATGTATAAGTTAAAAGAACATACTACACAGCAATATTGATCCCTAGTTATACATAAATCATTGTGATGAAAGCCATCTGTATTATATATATCTGAACTGCAGCTTTAAAATGTGTCATATGACAATTTATTCTGAAATATAATCATAATGATGCACATACTTGTCTGTTAGTCAAGGCAAATAATTTATAACATTACATATCTTTAAATCATAAGCATCTATATGCATTATAGTGCAGCAGTCATATAAGCTTTCAAAATCAAGTGTGTATGAGTTTTACCTTCTATGCCTTCTAAAATATCTCATTTGTTTACTATGGCATATTAAGTCACTTAAAATCATTATAACTTTTATATTTTATAAGTTACATCTTAAATAAGTAAACTATTATAAAGAAAAACTCACATTTAGATGTCATAAAGTTCGTTTTTCATCACAAAACCGCATTTACAGCAGTTCTACTTCCTGAAACAGTTTACTTCATGAATTTGCGATGAGTCAGTGTGAAATCAAAGGTCAAAGTTCAAAATGGCTGCTTTCAGCTTCTCTGCGTGTTTTCTGAATGTTGAAGCTTTTAAAATGACTCGAGGACACTATTCACGAGGAAACCCACATCCCAAATTGTCTCCCATAACATTCTGGCGGGAATTTTAATAAAAGTAAGTGATTGACATTCATTTTGTAATACAAATGGATCTAAACAGTGCAAAAGCTTCTCGAAGCACTTTACAAGTCATTACATCTCTCTCACAGTCTCTATGACATTGAAACCAAGCCTTCAGTTGTTTGACATAAACACAACTTATTTTTATATGCCCCATTTCATTTTCTCAGTGAAAGCATTCTCATACACCTATTAGTATTATTAGAAGCATATTACTTTATAAATAAGAGAGAGAGAGAAAAAAAAAATGAACCTACAAAGAGTATATACAAAGATATTTTACTTGCTGTTTGTTTTAATAAAGTAGAACATGAGACATATTACTTTCAACTACTTTAGTTCTAGTTAGCTGCAATTATATCATGACATATTATTTGAAATCATGTATTAAGCAATTAAGTCATGGTATAATGTATAGTAGCAGTATTTAAACAGCATAATAAAATTTTAAAGAAATAATAAATAATTTTTCCCCTTATTTCCTATTTTTCATCTAATCCCTCTCCCTGCCCTCCCCCACCCTTCACAAAATGTTTAGTTTAAAGAGAATGCCATTATTTAAAACAAGAAGAGAAAGGAAATGTATCAAATTACTAACCTTAGGTCTCTTTATCACAAAGAGAAACAAGTTGATTCATATCAGGTTATTTGTTCCTCAGGAAGTTTGATTATTTATAAAACAAAATTCAGTTCTTTGCACACAAAAAAAAAATAACTTTGAATAAATCCTTAAGATATTTGTGGCTTTCTTGTAAATATAGTAACTATAATTAAAGAGATCAAAGAAATATGAAACATGTCATTTGTTTTTTAGTCTTTTTTGCTTCTCAGAAGTCTTCCAAGAAGTTCCTGTTGCCATTCTCTTTAGCGAAGGACTTGCCCATTCCATATCTTCTATTTTATCTAATATTTTATTTTTTTTAATATATAGCAAAGCAGAGTCCAAGTCTTCAAAAATTCTAGGGCCATCCGGTAAAAAGATTTTTAGCTTGGAAGGAAATAAAAGATGAGTTTTGAACTGTGCTTTCTTAAGCTCTCTTATTAATGGCAAAAAGACTTTTCTTTTTGATATTACCAAGGAAGAATAGTCATTGTCAAAACGCACAGTTGCTTCATTAATTTTTATAGGTGCTTTAGCCCATGCAGCTTTTAATACAATCTCCTTGTCATAAGATGATAAAAATCTTACAACAACTGATCTAGGGTAATTTTTATTTATATTAGAATTAGCTAAAGACCTATGGGCTCTTTCAATACCAAAAAGAAAATGCTTCTGATAGATCTAAAGTTTTGGGAAGCCAAGTATTTAAAAAGGATGTAATGTTGTTACCTTCTATATTTTCTGGCAGTCCAAAAATCCTTATATTATTGCATCTGGATCTGTTTTCCAAGTCATCTAGTTTGGATTGAAGGTGTGTGTTCTGTTTCAATAAGAATTCAATGTTAATTTCTTCTTCCTGAATTCTGTTGTCCATAACATTAAGTGTCTCTTCTATACCTGTAATCTGAGCTTTCTGATGTTGTAAATCTTGGTGTAGCAAATCCATTTGTTTTGTGGTTTTCTCTATAATGTTATCAATTTTAGAATCCCGTCTGTCCATTTTAGTTGTTAGTTGCTGAATAGTTGATAGTAAAGACTGAAGCTCTTTCTTGATGCTGGAATCCTGACTGTTAGCCTTACTGGAACTCATTCTGAACAGAAGTGATGAAAGAGAAATTTCCAAGAAGATTTCTGACAGGAAAATTATTTAAATTTTCTTTCTTTTTTAGATATTATTTAAGATACTGCTATTCCAAACGTTTTTAGAAATAAAATTATTACATTAGTTGAATTTTGAAGTAATAATTTCCTGTCAGTGTAGTTATGTTGGTGGAGCTGAAGAAATCTACTGCTATCCTGTGTTCATCCTTGGCCACGCCCCCATAGAAGGATTTCCTGACTGTTGTGGTGATGTGGTTATCGAAGGTGATACCACTGTCCACCTGTGTCCCTAAGTCTCTTATCACACTTTCTGTGTTTAGTGTACTGCCACCTATATGGTAATTCATGGATACATGTTTTTTCCCAAAGGGGAGAACAATACATTTCTTGGTATTGAGTTTGAGCCCATGGCTCTGGCACCAAACATCTGTTTCTGTAAGGCCCTTTTGTAGAGTATCCACATCATTTGGGGATTCAATAATGGCTCCCAGTTTGCAGTCATCTGCAAACTTTGTTAGCCAGAGTCCCTTAGTGTTGACCTGTACTTCAGAGAAGTAGATGCCAAACAAGAGTGGCCCCAGGACTGAACCCTGAGGTACTCCACTTGTCACTTGTCTGGAGCTGGATTTAGAGTCGGCTACTTTTACAGTGTGGGTTCTATCAGTAAGCCATTTAGCAACCCATTGGGTGACATAGGGATTAATGCCAAACTTAGTAAGTTTATCTATGATTCCAGAGTGGGGGGATGGTGTCAAAGGCCTTGGCAAGGTCTAGATAGGCTGTATGGACCACCTTACCCTTGTCCATGGCTCTGGAGACTGATTCAAAGAAGTCAATCAGGTTCAGGAGACAAGATCGGCCCTTCACAAACCCAAACTGGGTGGGGTCCAGTGTCTGAAGGTTGCCAATGTCTTTGTTTATAAGTTCCATGATAATACGCTCCATGGCCTTGCAGATAAGGCTTATCAGACTGATGGGATGGTAGTTTCCGGGATCCAAGGTGGATCCCCCTTGTGGATTGGGATAACTGGAGCTCTGTGCCACTCAGTGGGCACGAAACCTGAGGTAAGGCTATGATTAAACATGACACTTAGGTGAAGTGCCAGTTCATATTGTAGTTCATGTAGTACACAGCCCGGGATGTCATCTGGTCCAATGGATGCTGTATTCTTGGCTTTAGAGAGTGCGTTTTGTACCTGTGTGGCCATTATTACTGGAATTTGGCAATCTTCCGGTATTGAGATGGGCCATTTAGGGGGTGAGAGGGGGGTGAAGTTGGCACTGAATCGATCTGCCAGGATATTGGCAATATCCTTCGGATCAGTATATTTAATGCCATTCTGTTTTAGCTCAGAGCAGATCTGAGCATTGCCATTTAGATTCTTGGCATAGTTATAGAATGCTTTGTGGTTGTCTTTGGAATCTTTGGCAATTTTATTTTCGTAACTAGCTTTGGAGGATTTTATGAGGCATCTCAGTTTCTTACTGAGGCTAGTAAGGGAGTTTTTTGCATCCTGGGATTTTCCTCTTTTGTGCAAAAGTTTCTTCCTTTTGTTGTAAAGTTTGTTTATGGCAGGGGACCACCAGATTGGCTTCCTTTTTTTGGATGAGAGCATTTTGGTTCTATTTGGGATGACACGATTCATGCATGAGTGGATGTGCTCGTACAGTGCCTTAGTGTAAGATTCAGCAGTTGAACTTTCAGTTCCCGTCTGCATGGGTGTCATGAAGTTTGTCACTTCTGACTTGAGTAGCATAAAGTTGGCTTTGGAGAATTTTTTTTATGGTGGTTTCTTTACTGGGGGGTGGGATGTGGATGTTAAGGGTGATTAGCTTATGGTCAGACCTGACTAACGAGGGGGTGACCATAGGTATGGAGCATTGATTTCCCATGTTGGTAATGACCAGGTCTAGGATATTGGAGCCCCTGGTGGGACTATGGATTAGTTGATCCAGGGCGTTGGAATTTATGAATTCCAAGAACCGTTGCGCAAAGGTGTTGGGACATGAGTAGTTTTCCCAGTTAATGGCAGGGTAGTTAAAATCATCCAGTATCAGGGTGTTTGGTTCTATCTTAATATTTTCCAGTATGTTTAGAAAGGTGTCGTGGGAATCTTGGGGTATGGTGGGGGATCTGTAGCAAGCTACAATTTGGATTGCAGTCTTACCTACTGTTAGTTGCACTTGGAGAATTTCAGACACATTGTGTTGGCCAACTAGCCTGGTGGTGTGAATATCCTTGGTGAATATTGACACTCCTCCACATTTAGTGTTTCGGTCCTGGTTTGGTGGCCGAAAAGTGTGGTAAGAGTTGTAGCCTGGGTGCTCTCTGGAGCCTTGAACCAGGTCTCAGTTACTGCACAGATATCGATGTTCTCCATTTTTAGGAGTGTCTCGAGAGAGTGCATTTTGAGGTTTAGACTTCTAGCATTGAGTAGCATTACCTTCAGATTTTGCATGCTTGTACCTGTTATGGTGGTGGTTTTGTCCTTTGAAGTTTGCCTAAAAAAGGCACTATAGGGGTGGCAAGAGCCTTAGCCAGTAACCTGAATCCCAGGGGCGACAGGTGCAGACCATCTCTGGCAAAGCATCATGGTCTGTCAATCATGTCATCCCAGGCAGACAGATACTGGATCCCCTTTGAATGACACCATAAGCTTATCTTACTGAGGTTATGCAACTACATGCATCTAAAGTATATTTTGAAATATAAATATTGTCTATTACATCCACATGCAGTCCCATGACTAAGTAAAGTCACAGATATACAGACATCTCAAGTATTTTTCCATTTAGTCTGTCTTAAATTAGCCCACATCTAATTACCATGGCAATATGCAAGTTCTGCAGTAGCAGTGACAGATAATGACCAAAATCTGACATTTTATCCTTTTTTCTATGGGATTGATTTCCAGTTTACTCAATCCTACTAGCATGTGTGTGATTTCCAACAGGACAATAAGTCACAAGTCATACCACTTTTCCTCCAAACAAACATAATGATGATCAGCACCATAAAGCATACAGAGTTTAACACTGGAACACGTCTCAAAAGTTTGAGCATCACACATGACAAATTCCTAATGCTATTTCTGAAATTTTCTGTGCATCTAGATGTACTCTGTGCCACTGTGTCTAGCAAACCATTGCTGTGCTACCAATTGTGCAAATGCAGTTGGCAAGCCTGTGTTTCTTTGTACACAAGCTGTTATACATGAGTTTAATTGGGATACAATTTAGGCCCATATTTCTAGCTTGACTACTGCAGACATGGCTGGAAATGGTAGAGATGGTGTTCCATTTAGAGAATAAAGTTGGGATGTTGAGGAAAAACAGGATTTATGTGGCATTCCTTGTGAAGCACTATAGCTAGTGGCTACTGTATGGTGAATATAATGGGCCTCAGTATAGGGTTGGGGCTTAGACTAGCTTGGCCAAGGCTGTTTTCAGTGCAAGTGGTATTCCATGCACTGGGGAACAATGATGTCACCACTACTTTGACATGAAGAGGCACAAGTATGACCTCCTGAGTTAATGGGAGGATGAATGTTTGACTGCAAACACTCATTAGTTGTGTAATAATAACAACACACATCACCTGTCTATGATCAAGAATTAATTATCCAGAAAAATCATTTATCACACTTTCAATTATCTATTTTTTTTTCTTTTGTCTACTGTACAGTTGCAGCAGAGATAGAAAAAAATATAAGAAACATTAGGAAAAACTTACTCACCTCAGATAGGTATGAGCTAAGTATGCAACAGGTCAGAATCCAATGCAGAGAAGCATTTTCAGTCCATCACTGTAAAGCATCCTTAGCAGGCATACAATAACTTCTGTTAACAAGCAAACAGGCCTGTTCCAATAGCTCTTGGTGGCCTGCAATAGGCAATGCATATAGCAGCTTAATTGCATGTGGGTTCAATACTCAGAAACACTCATTAGATTTTTTTATTCAGGATATTATTTAGAAGATAGTAACTGAAATACTGCATGACATTAACAGTTAACAGTTAACAGTTAACATTTGGCAAATGCAATTTTTCCCATAGAAAGCAGATATCTGATATGGCACAGTGAAATACATAATTCTATTAGCCATATCATACCATTGTGATTGACTGAATTTATGGCACATTAATGCCTAATGCCTTCCTATCATATCTGGATGTGACCAAAGTGCATTTCTCATATAGGTTTATGTACTGAAATAATTAAGTAATGATACATGCCATTGATCTAATTTTCTTTTTTGTCTCCCCTCCCCTCTCTCTTTTTTCATTTATAAATATTACTACTGTAAACAAAATGACCACCAGCACAGAGAGGTACACTGACCACTGGTGATTTGCCCACCAATCTTCCAAAGGTAGCTACAGTGGCACCACTACAAGCAGCACAGACAACCAGCACATCTGGTTCACAATCTGTCAGTGTTGCCTCCACAACTTCTGCCCTAACTGCTCAACCAGTTTCAGGTATCTCTGCCCTGGCTGCTGGTGCAGTGGCATCATCCAGGATCAGGAGTAGCGGAGGTGGTAATTGTGTCACCCATTGGTACCTGACAGGGCTGGTGAAGGACATTATGAAAAGGAGCCTCAGTGACTAAATCAGCAGGGTTCAAATAGTCCTACATTGTATTGTCAAAACAATGTCATGTCTGGCACTCTCGGGTGACTGACACAGGAGACAGTGATGACAGCTCTGAGAGTGAGGACTAGATTCTCACCATTCTCAAGCTGGATATGGATGCACCTCTGAAGTCCCCTGCAAATGTCCAGTCCTGGTGTCCTCCAACCTTTTGTATTCATAACCACCTTTATCTGTCTTGAATGCCTGTATCTAACTTAGCCTACCTACCTGACCATCTAATTCCTAATAACCATCACCATTTCTCTCTCTCTCAAAAAAAATAAAAAAAAAAAAAAACACGTAATTCACCACCTGCCTATGTGTCATATCGATACACTTGCTTTGGTACGATCAGCTATACCATATTATTCTGCTGTTGTCACCAACCCCTAGTGTTGTGACTCTCCAAAGTGATGAAGTTGTCTGTACAATTCTACATTTATGTTATGAAGCAGTGGATAGCTATGTTGCTCTCCCACCACCCTCCTGCAAATTCCTTTAGTCTTAACCCTGTGTCCTACCCTCTGCCTGCCACCCCCATTTTCACCAGAATCTTATTAACCCTTTTTTCACAACTTTAATCTGGTCAAAACATAGAATCATGTATAAGACACATAGCCAGAAATAGCCATTCAAAAAGCCTTAATTTGTTGTACTCGGCATTTTTGTGGAGGCTGCATCACACACCACTTCTGAGTGATGGTGTATGCCATTTAACTTCTTGTGACAAAAGCTGAAAACTTTAATTTCAACCACAGTAGTCTAGTTACTTTTGCATAAATGTGCTTTAATCTGCTGCAACATGGCAATATAGAGTTAAAACATACAAAGGCACTACTCTGAAACAATTACTTAAACAGCTCTTAGGCTGCTGAATGTAATGAACTAGAAGTTGCTACGTGGCATATTGAGGGAATCCCCCTGTCTGTAGAGTGATGTTTTTGCATAGTGTCACGGGTTTGATGACAGCTATATGTGAAATTATTATTAAATTATATTTGAGTCCTATCATATGGTTAACTGCAAACATTTGTATTTATCTCCATTTAAAACATTTCATTAACATACAATTTGAATAGTGCAGCAAGAACGCATTTGCAAAAAAAAAAAATGCATCCCCAACAGGGACACTTAGTAAGACCCCTTATCCTGCTTATGTCTTAATGTTGGTTGCACTCTCCTATGCCTTATTGCTCCCTATATTAAGCAAAAATGTAATTGTACAGAGCATGACAGATTAATAAAGAGGAAATAAGTAAGAGTAACAGCATAAAAATAGTCCAACATACCCTAGAAAAAATACTGTGGCTATTTCTCTAACCATTTTTCTCTCTCTCGATCTGTGTTCACACGTT
Source organism: Protopterus annectens (assembly GCF_019279795.1). Taxonomy (NCBI): domain Eukaryota; kingdom Metazoa; phylum Chordata; order Ceratodontiformes; family Protopteridae; genus Protopterus; species Protopterus annectens. The sequence continues at coordinate 315,513,443 of NC_056725.1, forward strand.
CTGATTCAGTAAGTTTTCACTGTCGTTTCAATTGTGTGATTTACATTATGTGAAGGAGGAGTTCCTTTGTGGTGCGATGAGATAATGCTCCCTAGACTGATTTTTGTATTCTTTCAAGGTTTCTAATCCAGGTATTAGTAAAGTGTAGATTAGCAAAGTTAAAATACATAGGTTCCCTTATGGACACATCCAGGAGGAGTATGCATGCCTTACTTTGACCAGTACATTTCCCTCCTCAGTTGACCATGCCCAGTCACTCATGCAACCATGCTTGCCATCTAGCTTTGAATGCTACAGGTAATAGCAAGCATCTGGACCTCAGAGATAGCCTGCTAAATACAAAGGTCAAGAGCAGCCTAATTACTACCCTGCTGTGTGTATATAACCTCCTTAAAAAAATGTTTGATAGACTTTGATCAGTACACATCCCTCCTGAGTCAACTAAACTCAGCTACCCACCCAACCATGCTTGCCAACTAGCTTTGAATGCTATAGGCAATAAAAAGCATCTGGACCTCAGGGGTACCTGTAAAAAACAAAAGTAAGGGATGGCCTATGTATTACCCAGCTGTGGATAAATAACCTCCCTAAATAGATGTTTTGAATGAAATTTTCTTACAGTTCTTCACATTGAGGAGTCAAACCTTTGTTTTAATATTTGTATAAATCACGTGCACTATATCAGTAAAGTAGTCTTACTATGTTCCATTAACTTACCCCCTATTTTTAACCACCTCTACTTACTCTAAATTTAAACCCCACTATCTTCACTCACCTCAGGGCTTAACCAATCTCAGGCTATAGTACCTGCACATATTAATTATTGGCAGTCCCTCCCATATTTCATTCAATACTAACTCCAATATCCAGTTCTCCCCTTTGTCCTGTATATCATAACATATTCCCTACTCTCTTACTTGCCAACACCTCAACACCATATTTTTCTAATACAACACATCACCCCATTCCCCTCCCCCATTATCCATAAACTTGTAAAAATATCTTCATAAAATTAACCACCTTTATACCAATCTCCATGTTGACACTCTTGCTTCTCCTACTACTCACCATTTAACATCTCTACCTTCACACTTCAACACAGCTCATCATCATCATCCTTGCTGTATTATCCTACAGGTACATCCCATAACCCATCACCATCATCCTCGTTATACTATCCAACAGGTACATCCCACAATTCATCACCATTGTCCTAGTTGTACTATCCAACATGTACAACCCATAACCCATCACCATCATCCTCGTTGTACTATCCAACAGGTACATCCCACAACTCATCACCATTGTCCTAGTTGCACTATCCAACATTTACAACCCATAACCCATCACCATCATCCTAGTTGTAGTATCCAACATGTACATACCAAAAATCATTACCATCATCATAGGTGTACTATCCAAAATGTACATCCCCTAACCCATCACCATCATCCTAGTTGTACTATCCAACATGTATATCCCATAACCTATCGCCATCATCCTAGTCGTGCTATCCAACATTTACATCCCATAACCCACCACCATCATCCTTGTTGTATTATCCAAGATGTACCTCCCATAACTGATTACCATAAACCTAGTTGCATAATCCAACACGTACATTCCATAACCTATCACCATCATCCTAGTTGTACTATCCAACATGCACATCCCAATAACCCATCACCATCATCCTATTTGTACTATCCATGTACATCCCATTACCCATCACCATCCTCCTAGCTGTACTAACCAACAAATACATTCTATAACTCATCACCATCATCCTAGTTGTACTATCCAACATGTATATCCCATAACCCATCACCATCATCCTAGCTGCACTATCCAGCATGTACATCCCAAAACTCATCACCATCACCTAGTTGTACTATCCAACATGTGCATCTCATAACCCATAACCGTCATCCTAGCCGTACTATCCAAAACGTGCATGCCATAACCCATCACAATCATCCTAGTTGCACTATCAAACATGTACATCCCATAACCCATCACCATCATCCTAGTTGTAGTATCCAACATGTACATACCAAAAATCATTACCATCATCATAGGTGTACTATCCAAAATGTACATCCCCTAACCCATCACCATCATCCTATATGTACTATCCAACATGTAGATTCCATAACCCATCACCATCATCCTAGTTGTACTATCCAGCATGTACATCCAATAACTCATCACCATCATCCTAGTTGTACTATCCAACATGTATATCCCATAACCTATCACCATCATCCTAGTCGTGCTATCCAACATTTACATCCCATAACCCACCACCATCATCCTTGTTGTATTATCCAACATGTGCATCCCATAACCCATCACCATCAGCCTAGTAGTACTATCCAACATGCACATCCCAATAACCCATCACCATCATCCCAGTTGTACTATCCAACATGTACATCCCATTACCCATCACCATCATCTTAGTTGTACTATCCAACATGTACATACTATAACTCATGACCGTCAGCCTAGTTGTACTACCCACCATGTACATCTCATAACTCATGACCATCATCCTAGTCATACTATCCAACATGTACATCCCATAACCCATGACCAATATCCTATTTGTACTATCCAACATGAACATCTCATAACCCATCATCATCATCCTAGTTGTACTATGCAACATTTATATCCCATAACCCACCAGCATCATCCAAGTTGTACTATCCAACATGTACATCCCATAACCCATGACCAATATCCTATTTGTACTATCCAACATGAACATCCCATAACCCATCATCATCCTAGTTGTACTATGCAACATTTACATTCCATAACCCACCAGCATCATCCTAGTTGTACTATCCAACATGTACATCCCATAACCCATCACCGTCATCCGAGTTGTACTATCCAACATGTACATCCCAAAACCCATCACCATCATTCTAGTTTCATTATCCGTGTGCATCCAATAACCCATCACAATCATCCTAGTTGTACTATCCAACATGTACATTCCATAAATCATCACAATCATCCTAGTTGTATATTCCAACATGTACATCCCATAAATTATCACCATCATCCTAGTTGTACTATCCAACATGCACATCCTATAACCCATGACCATCATTTTAGTTGCATTATCCAACATGTACATCCAATAACCCCTTCACAATGATCCTAGCTGTATTATCTAACATGTACATCCCATAACCTATCACCATCATCCTAGTTGAACTACCCAACATGTACATCCCATAACCCATTACCATCATCCTAGTTGTACTATCCAACATGTACATCCCATAACCCATCACCATCATCCTAGTTGTATTATCCAACATGTACATCCCATAACCCACCACCATCATCCTAGTTGCACTATACAACATATACATCCCATAACCCATCACCATCATCTTAGCTGTACTTTCCAACATGTACATCCCATAACCCAACACCATCATCCTAGTTGTACTATCCAACATGTACATCTCATAACGCATCACCATCATCCTTGTTGTACTAACCAACATGTACATCCCATAACCCACCACCATCATCCTAGTTGTACTATCCAACATGTACATCTCATAACGCATCACCATCATCCTTGTTGTACTAACCAACATGTACATCCCATAACCCACCACCATCATCCTAGTTGTACTGTCCAACATGTACATCCCATAACCCATCACCACCATCCTAGTTGTATTATCCAACATGTACATTCCATAACCCATCACAATCATCCTAGCTGTACTATCCAACATTTACATCCCATAACCCATCACCATCATCCTAGTTGTATTATCCAACATGTACATCCCATAATCCATCTTCATAAGCCTTGTTGTACTATCTATCATGTACATTCCATAACCCATCACCATCATCCAAGTTGAACTATCCAACATGCACATCCCAATAACCCATCATCAACATCCTAGTTGTACTATCCAACATGTACATCCCATAACCCATCACCATCATCCTAGTTGTACTATCCATCATGTAAATCCCATAACCCATCACCATCATCCTAGTTGTACTGTCCATGTACATCCCATAAATCATCACCACCATCATCCTAGTTGTATAATCCAACATGTTCATCACATAACCCATCACCATCATCGTAGTTGTACTATCCAACATGTACATCCCAATAACCCATCACCATCATCCTATACTCATCACCATCATCCTAGTTGTAGTATCCAAAACGTACATCCTATAAACCATCACCATCATCCTATTTGTACTACCCAACATGTGCATCCCATAACTCATCACCATCATCCTATTTGCACTATCCAACATGTACAACATGTACATCCCACAACCCTTTACCATCATCCTAGCTGTACTATCCAACATGTACATTCCATAACCCATAGCCATCATCCTAGTTGCACTATCCAACATGCACATCCCATAACCCATCACCATAGTTTTAGTTTTATTATCCCTGTACATCCCATAACTCATAACCATCATCCTAGTTGTACTATCCAACATGTACATCCTATAACCCATCACCATCATTGTAGTTGTACTATCAGACATGTACATCCTATAACCCATCACCATCATCCTAGTTGTACTATCCACGTACATCCCATAACCCATCACCATCATCCTAGCTGTACTATCCAACATGTACATCCCACAACCCATCACCATCATCCTAATTGTACTATCCAACATGTACATCCCATAACCCATTAGCATCATCCTAGTTGTACTATCCAACATCCACACTCCATAACCCGTCACCATCATCTTATTTATATTATCCAACTTGTACATTCCATAACACATCATCATCGTCATCCTTGTTGTACAATTGAATATGCTGTAGCATACTCAACCCTTAATTCACAAAATATAGCATCCAGCTCATACTGTCCTAATACCACAGACCTTTTTCAAACACAACCCACACTTTCACAACACCTTAGTCCCCCATAGTACCAAAGCTAAAATTAAAAAAATAAAATTAAAATGAAATGCTTAACCTACAACTCACATATCTTCCCCAGTCTGAAACTTAGTGGTGAAATCCATCCAAACCCTGGACCAGCTACAAGCCACAAACCTTTAAGTCTACAACCCACACAAATCACACCCCTCAAATACAACATAACACTACTTGTTCTTCCCTTAATATTACAAGTATAAACATTAGAAGCATCTGCAACAAAACACCACAATTTTATGCCTGGCTTGTCCTACATGCTCCAAATATAGTAGTACTAACTGAAACCTGGCTGAAAAAATGTTAATGAAATTCTACCCCCAAACTATAATATACTGAGAGCAGATGGACAAAATAAAAGGGCCAGTGGAATCACAGTACTAAACAAAAGGTCTCTGCTGCTCACCCCTTCATCACTAAATCATCCACAGTTTGGTAAGGCAGAAATTCTCATGTTTACCCTCAAATTTAACCAGAACAAGATGTTATCCTCATAGGTGTTTATTTACAACTTGGTAATAACCTCTGTTGCAGAAGACTTTTTTTCTGCTGAATCTAATCCAACATTGCCAAAGGAAGAAATCATACTGGTTGATTCTATTACTGACTCTCTCTTTCTCTCTCTGTCCCTCCTCTAAATCATCAAACCAATCAGTAAATCTCTGTCATCTTTCACAACTAATTGCCAATCCCACCCAATATAATAAAAACAGCATTAAGGGAACATTAATTGACTGGATTCTTACCTCTATGCCTCATGAAATCTTTACTTCATGTACCCTTGCAGATACACTTGGTGATCATCTCCCTACCTTCATAATAAAAAGCAAACTTATATTCAAAACAGACACATTTTTGCATAACAGGTAAACTCGCTCATTTCAACAAACCTTCCTTTATCACCTATCTAAAACTATATAACTAGAATGCTCTGAAATACATTCCATTAGATGATGCAGTAGCTCTTTTTAATTCTACTTTCTTGAGCATTGTAAATGAATGTGCACCACTCAGAGAGACAATACAAAGAGAGTTAGGGCCAAACCTGCCCCTTGACTGTCTTGAACTACAAGACACCTTATGATACATAGATATAGAGCCTGGAATGCATGGCTATCCAATAAACACAAACAGACCTCCACAAATTCAGAGAACTCAGAAACCAAACTAAAACTGAAATTAAGTTAGATTAAAATAAAAAAGTACTATACAGACTGCAATATAAAACTGCAACAATTCTGAAACAATCTGGTCCTCTATAAACCAGCTACTCAAACCCCAACTAGCCATCTATTACAGTTAACACTGACAATAACTCTACAACTGTGCTGATGTTTTCAACTATTATTTCATTCAGTTAGTCTCATCACTTCTTCAAAGTACCCTGAATGCCAGTAACCCGACAATGGCATCACCAGCAATTCCTCTTTATAACCTCTCCTTCCAACTACTTACAAAAAAGCTATTATTTAAATTGAAAACCACCACCTTAGCACCCTGACAGCCTACTTGACGGATACCTTATGATAGTTGCAGAATCAATTGACTACCCCATATCAATTCTAATAAATCACCCCATCATTGAAGCATATGTCCCTACCCCCTGGAAAAACACACACACATTCTTCCCCTACACCAAAGACAGATTCAGCTGAACTCTCAAAGTGCAGGCCCACTCCCATCTTCTCTCCTATCAAAAATACTCCTTTCACATTACCTCACACAAAATAACCTTGTCTCTTCTTCTCAGCATGGCTTATTTCACCACCACAGTACAACTACTGCTTTATTTAGTTTCACCAATACAGAAAATACAAACAGGAATGATGAAAACCTAGCGTCTACCCTCTTCCTTGACTTATCCAAGGTCTTTGACATAGTCTTTGACTCCATTCCTCTACACAAACTTCATAACCTAGGACTCAACAGCACTGATCTATCATGGTTCTCTAGCTACATCCAAAACAGAGCTCAAGCAGTCAAATTGCAAAAAGACATCTCTTTCTTCCTCCCTGCCCCAGTTGGTGTACCACAAGGATCAATCCTAGGACCCATTGTCTTTAGCATTTTCATCAATGACCAACATTAATCCTGTAAAACTGCATCCCTAGTACAGTATGCAGATGATGCCACAGTTATTTGTGTTGCAAAAAAATAAAAACATCAGCAAACTACAAACTTACTCAGGAGTCCTTCTCCTCAATCAAAACCTGATTGACATATATCCAGTGATTCCAAAAACCAAATAAATCCAAACAAATCCTATTTACTTCCAAACAGCTTACAATCAACAAAGTCTTCTCAGTAACCTCATCCAAAAAAATCAAAAATTGACTTGTCATGTATACTAAACTGCTAGGCATCAAGATTACACCAAAAGCTACATTCATTCTATAGAGGCAAACTCTTCCTCACAGATAAGAAAACACATAGCCTCTCCTCTCTTCTCGACTACTGTAACATATTCTGCACCCACTCATAACAATATCCAAGTAATCTTGGGAAATAAACAATTTGCTTTCAGCCTTCCAAATAGAGCCCACTAATGTACCACCCTAAGAGAATTACAGAGGCTGGAATTCCCATATCATCTCACATGATCAAAACTTCCACAAATCCATAACATTATGTATAAACCTAACAACTGTCCATTCATCTCCAACCTTATACAAATGATATAACCTTTCCAGCCCACTACATTTATCTGACAAATGTCTGTTATGTGTATCCAAACCCTTCAATTCTGCTGGCAAATCATTACTCTCCTACCACCTCGTTAAATCCTGGAATTCCATCCCACTAGCAATATGACAAGAACACTCCCTAAAATCATTTAAAACTTAAACATTGTCCTACCTACTCAGGTATGTGATGTTCCTGAATAATTTCCAAGCCCTTACTAACTGTCACCACTCTTTTATGAAACTGGTCATAAGACGGCTGCTTCTTCACATTCTCTAACTAGCTGGCCATTGTCTAACGTTCCACATGACTATTACTTTTCCCTTTTACCTGGACTTCTTCAATAATTCTTCATAATTTGTAACCACCTTCATCCTATAATTACTTTGCTGTCTTATAATCAATATCAGTTTACAGCTGATTCCATTTGAAAATAATTAGAATCTTGTAAGTTTGATATTAACTGACATTTTACTGAATTTGTGTTTTAACTGTCGTGTTTTCATTAACTGCCATTACTCTACGTATGCTCATTTACTATTCTACATATGTACATTTATTATGTAAATCTCACATAACTGCCTTCTACTCATTCTGTAAAATGGATCATTTCTCCCTGGGCTTCCACTGAAAATGGGATCTGCTCCCAGTTAGACTCTCCCAGTAAACAAAAACAATATATAACTAAATAAATAAACAAATGTTAATTCACTGTTTTTAGTAGACCATTTTATGTATAGCTGTTGCTTACATATTGTGTTGAGCCACCATTACCCTGTTTCTTTTAGAAGCAACTCGGTCCTTCTCACTGTCTATGTATCTTCTCCCCTTTTTGTTATCAGTGTTTCTCCTCTGTATTTGCACAATGTCTGGCACAGAGCAACAACTGTAACCCACTAAAAGAAAGTACACAGCTTATAGCAAGGTCTTGTGATTTTTTTTTTTTTTTTTGCCTTTGGCCACATTACTCTGGAGCCCTTCACATCACTGTGCTTAGCAATGTATAGTCAGGCAAATCTTCTGTTGAACACACTGAAGAACTGAATGTGCTACATACAGTTGTCAGGCCAGCAATGAAGAGTAATACATACTTTCTCTATTTCTGCAATTTGTTAGCATATTGTAACTTTTTGAAGTAAGAGTTCCTATGTGGTGTGATTGGATAATCCTCATGTCTGCAGTTTTTTTCATGGGTTGCTGCCAGGCTTCAAATCCAAATATATGCCAAAGTGTTTTTGAATGTTTTGTCTCACTTCTTTGGTTATAATTGCTGACTTCGTGTTTTCTCATGAAAGCATTATGCTGCTGCTTTATTTGCTTGCGCCCAATTGTGAACACTCTCATGTACAATTCTTGCCTGAATATTTATGATATTAAAGAAAATGGCAACAGAACACACAATGTGAAATGCACCATAAACTAATCTGTTAATATGTCTGTATGTGCATTCCTGTCAGTAACTATCCACCTCTTCCCACACATTCTGAGTAATCAAATAAACCTTTCTGATTCAAAACTGTTTTCATACGCAATGCATGGTCCTTCATGTGTTTCAAAGTGAACCTGTAGCGTACATATAAGGAATGAATAACTGCAAATGTCATGACAAGTAGGTAAATCATGACACCTGAATCATGACGTCATGATGTTCTGTATTCCTCAGATATATTACATCTGCTTATTTTGCATGAATGTCAGTACAGAGCAACATAGACTACTGCTAATTCCCATTCTAAGTTCAACACCTGAAGACTTGATCACACTTGTACTAATACTTTACTATCATCAATGCAAGTGAGTTTGCCAGCACTGTACTTCAGTCAGAGAGTAAACAATATTTATACAGATCATTCTTTGTTTAGGTTGCACTGCTTCTGTATGTCATCACTGAATTTTGAAACCACACTATCTGGCTTTCTGAGTGGTGTTTATTTAGGTTTTAGTTCGTTAATATGTCTGCACTGCAATGGTTAAACTTGCAACTGTGTTGCACTGGTGAGTAACCTTTTCACAGATAATCCAGCCCTGTTACTTAGAAGTGCACTGTCATACTTATTGTCAATGCACATTGTGAAAGCATCAGACAAGACAAGTGGCAATGACACATCAGGGTTACAATGAATTATGGAAGCTGCAAAAGTTGACATAATAAATGTCTATACAGACTTATATTACTATTGTTGTCTCCTCCCATCGAGTCTAACTTCTGTTGCATGACAGTAAGCAGAGTTATATTGTCAAAGACATATTCTCAGCAGTTTTTGCCAGAGGATAGGAAAGAAGAATTGAAGTATCGCAACACTGAGCAGTGATGCTGTTTTGTGCTAACAGACATGCAACACAAGTTACAGAATATATACTGGTAAACTGAGCATGCTTACTATAAACAATAGTACTTGGGGGCTCAGAATCCCCCACCCACGAAAAATAATAATAACATCACATATGTTGAGTAGACCATTACTGCATGCCACAATGCCTTTTTTATACAATCTTACAAGGTACGGACAGCCATATATGTAACTCACTGTCTCTAAACCTGGGCAAAAGCTGCCATTGCCACAGAACAAGTTATAGCACAGTTGACAGAAGGTGCACAGTTGAGGGGATAACATGAGCAGTGTGTTTGGATGTATTTGTCCTCCCTTAAAAGGTCATGTATCATCTGAGGGATCAAAATCATCCCCTCTGAAAGTATTGTTACTAAGTAGCATTGCAAAGAACACATCTGTTGAGTGAGTCATTTCTGCCTTTTACCAGTAACTTTTTTATGCAAGTACATGCAAGGTACACAGTGCCAGATTTAAACGTGTCTTTTTAACTCTCAATGTTAATGCTACATATTAGTGGCTAATGCCATAGAATAAGTCATAGCAAAGGTGTTAAAAATGATGAAGTTAAGTGTCAACCTGAGCAGTGTGCTTAAATGCATATGTCCTACATTAAAACGATGCACAACATTTGGGGGATCAAAACCCTCCCCTGCGTGAATATTACCACTGAGTAAAAGTGCACACCTCACATCTATTGAGTAAAGCTAGTCCTGCCTCTTATCATTTTCTTTTCTTCTTTTTCTTCCATGCTCATCCTAGGCATAGGCCGCCAATCATGTGCACCAGCCCACCTAACTCAGCATTGTCCCGGCCTGGGCATAGCTGCTGACACCACACACAAAGTCATATCACAGTTGTTAGAAGCACACATTGGAAAGGAGCACATGAATGAAAGAATGAGCAATGCGCGTTGTGAAACAGACACCAGCAATGTGTGGATCACAGTTCACAACATACTGTATTGATAATGCTAACATCCTATTAGGAGTACATTAAACCTCTCAGCCTGTTATACTTATAATAATAACTGTCCCCTAATACTGATATTACTATTACTTTTTGTCTCACCGTAGGTCTAAGGATATTAATGAGACAAGTAGTATGTGAATGTGGCTGAAGGCAAATTCTGATTGAGTTTTGCCATAGGACATGAAGCATCAGTCAGCATTACTTAAATTTGGTTAGCAGTCCTGCTCAATGCCAAGCATCATGCAATGGTAACAATAGGAAGAGTAATTTGTTATAGTATTGATAAGCCTTATATCCATGACTGTGAAGTGATACAGGTGTTACTTCACATAAAGTGTCATGGTAGGACATTTTATATATATATATATATATATATATATATATATATATATATATATGTGTGTGTGTGTGTGTGTGTGTGTGTGTGTGTAAGAGTGATGCTAAGTACACATTACTGGAATGGAAGTCATGCTGGACTAGATGATATGTTGCACAGCAATACTATTACAGGTGATGTCACAAAGGGACTTGTACTCTCACATGTCTGTCAAGACACAGGTGAAGGAAGCATGCAGAAAGGAAATCACAACTGTGATGTTAGAGGCATTGAAAAGAATGGTGTTGGGTGATAGTGACAGCTATTGTGAAGTTCCGCCTACACATTCTCGATTATCCTCCTCCAGATCAGTGCATTAGGTATTGTTGCCATTAATTCTTGTGTTTATGTCTGCATCAATGAGAACTTGATGTTATGTGGATACAATGGGGGGAATAATAACAAGGCATACATGCAACTGATATTATTATTGCACTCGTTTATATCACTCTGCAAATATGTTTGTAATTGTTCAAGTGCAGCAGAATTCACTGTGAAACTGGAAAGGAAAATGTGAGACAATGCATACAGCAGTGCAGTGAGTACATTGGGATAGATTCATAGATTCATACATTGTTACTAGGCTAACAACACACTGGTTCTGCCTAAGCCTAGCGTAGTTTACCCAAAAGAATAATGACATCCTGTATCCAAACAGGATTTCAAGGGTCAGGCATTCATAAGCTACTGCTGTCCATAAGGGACATGGCTGCCAGGTCTGGTGTAAATTTCCTACATACCTGTTCTCCATACACTGGTCTAGATTGCTTTTAAATTGAGTAATACACAAACTCAGCTTCACATGGATTGGAAGCCTGTTCCAAATGAGCGGCAGTCTCTGTGACACATATCTGTTTCTCTAGCATGTTCTGTTTAAGTCACAGACAATAATTCAGGTCTTTATACCTTGTATTTCTGGTATTGTTTGATTTGCAAATATGCAGGAAATTCATAAGTGTAGGATTTGCAGATGCCTTGTAACAAAGCCATATATCATCCCAATCTATAGGAGATTTAGTAGAGGGAAAGGGCTTTAAGGTGCTTTGCATATGTAGGTTTGTTACGCCTTGTATTCTTTTGTTATGAATTTCTGAGATCACTCTAGTTACTGCATATGCCTGGTCAGGTACATACTGAAGGGAACACTGTGCAATGATTGGTCTGATAAGGGCAGAGTACAGTGACATAGTGACCTCTTTAGATGTAGATGCCATTCCCTTACTTTTAAGGATTTTCTCACCACTGTGTCCATGTGGTGGGCAAATATAAGGCTACTGTCTACATGTGTACACAGATCTCTGACTACTGGGTCAGCTCTTAAGGACATATTATTAATATCGTAATTATTCATGATGGTTGACTTCCCAAAGGGGGAAGTTATGCATTTTTTTGCATTGAGTTTTGAACCATGACTTTGGCACCATTTCTTAGTCAGAGATAGGCCTTTTTGAAGAATACTAGTGCCTGCAGGGGAGGCAATGACACCATCCATCTTACAATCATCTGCAAACTTAGTCAGCTCCAAAGTTTCAACATTTGCTTCTGCTTCAGACCAAAAGATGCCAAAAAGGATCAGGCCCAGTATTGTACCTTGGGGAACTTTATTAGTTACTGGTGTCTTGGTGGAGGTGGCCTTACCTGTTTTGACCTCCTAGCTGGCGGGTGATAAAAAGTATTTATACCTAATTTAGTGAGCTTGTCTATAACAACTGAGTGATTGTATCAAAACCTTGACCAGGTCACGATAAGCTGTGTGCACAGTCTTGTCATCATTAATTGCTTTGGTGACATTCTCAAAGAAGTGCACAACATTTAATAGGCATAACCTTTCTGTAACAAAGCCAAACTGTGATGGGTCCATTATTTGAAGGTTACCTATGTTCTTATTTATCATGCCTATGATGATTCTTCCATGGCCTTACATATGAGTCTCATTAGGTTTATGAACCTGTAGTTACCCGGATCAGTTGTTAGACATCCTTTGTGCAAGGGAATGACTGTAGTTATCCTTTGTTCTTAGGACTCAAAACTTGACTGCAGTCTTCTGTTGAAAAGTGATTCAAGCGAACCAGAGAGGTTATGTTTCATGCTGTTTAGTAAGTATCCCAGGATATTTTTGGGGCCCATTGATGCAGATTTTTGACCTTCAAAAATGCATTAATGACCCGTTCACTAGTAATGGCTTGGAAGATTGGGTATGCAGCATTTTCTTTGGACTTTTGGGGGGAGTGGGGGGGGGGGCTTTGCACTGAACCTATCAGCCAAAAGGTTGACAGTGGTCTCTGGTTCAGTGTGGGCAGTGTGGGTAATGACATTTCCAATACGTTCTGCACATTGTTGCATGTTTTCCTTGAGGTTATGGACATAGCTCTAGAAAGCTTTGTGGTTGTCCTTTTCCTGAGAAGCTATTTTTTCTTCAAATTTAATCTTTGATATATTATTTAATCCTCTTAGCTGCCTATCTAGATTGGTCAGGGAGATTTTAATATGTTTGGCTTTGTTCCTCCTATCCCTGGCCGTTTTTTTATTTTGTTAAATAACCAATTGATATTGTGATTCCACAGGGTGGCTTGTCTTTTGAGTTTGTCTTATTCATAATATGAGTGGGCACAGCTCACCCTATACAGCAATCAATATGGCTGTACAGGGATTTTATAAATGGCTGTACAGGGATTAGACTGGAATGGAATCATCATGCCAGGTATACAATTAGCATATAAAGCATGTACAACCACTGACATTACTTTCAGTCTGTCAGAATTGTTTACCGATATACAATGCTGCCAAGCTCAGTTGCACAAAGAATGGAAAACTAATAGTGCATATGTAATTACTTTCTGAGTATTTGTTATGGCAGAAGAAGTAGCAGCAAGCTTTGTTGCTCATTTCTAAATGTTGTGCAAATTTTGAGTACACAAATAAACATCATTGCTTGTAAGCCATTTGTGACTATGTGTGTGTTATGTGTACAAATTTTTACACCTTATTAAAGGTGAGAAAAGAGATTGACAGGACAGAACCAAGTAAGGTTATGCATGTAGAAAGAATATGGGAAATTTCTTTACTTGCATCATAAATGATGTATAGCGACAACTTAATAATGTTATGTAACCTATTTGACTAATTTAGCCAAAGTGGAGAGTTACGTATGGGTTGTATATTTTTTCGAGGGGGGCAGGTTCCATTTCCTTAAAGAGAGGGATAAACATTGGGGAAAGTATTTAATAATGATAGAGGTAGGTACTAGGGTAAGGTAGGTTAGACAACAAATACAAGACATGCAGGGCATACATGACAGAAAAGGATAGCGATGTATACAAGAGGGAGGGAAACATCATGAACAGGGTTTGGTATGGGTTTTTGGAGGTGCATCCCCATCTAGCATGAACAAACTGGAAGCTAGTCCTCATCCTCAGAACTTTCACCACTGTGTCCTGTTGTAGTCACTCGGTGAAGTACTAGATGGGCAGTAATTTTGCAATTTGCTAAAGGATTATCCCAATCCATAGTCTCAGTCAGTCATGTTAGCTCTTGTTAGGTTATATAATTGCCAATATTCACTCTTTACCACACCACCTCTGTACTCTAAATGGAGCACTACCCTCACCATTGCATGCACTATGTTCCCTCAAAGATTTCAGGAAAAAAATGCAAGAAAATGATGCCCAAACCCGAACTCATGATCACCAGTCTGTGTCCAAAGATATACATATTTCAGAAATGTGTTTTCTAAAAAGATGACACTGAAATGGCTTACAATTTCTATATTTATTATTTCTATATTGCTCAATTTAAGTGAAAAAATGTCCATAACACTTGGCTATGTGTACAATCAGTATACATATGCTCGACAGCGACTGCAGCTTACACTGGTTACTACTGATATCTCAGTTACATTTCAATTTACATTTTCCCACTTCTAGGCATGAGCACAGGGATGGCTTATTATGTTCAAAAGATTAACAGTCTTAAAAAAGAGTATGTAAAAACATGTTTGATATTGTTGTTTATACTGTTGTTACATTTTGTAACTCTATTACAGCATGCATTTCAGTGACAAAAAAATATTTTGTGACTGATTATTTGTAGTAGATTGGACTTAAACCCATGACAAACCAAGACATGAACTGCTAAATCCTGTTCCTTGCCTAGTCATCCAGGTGTGTAAGATGAGGACTACAAATGTGTACATAACTTGGAATATAGATACGTAACATAGCCTACTTCTTTATGTGCATCAGGACATATACAGTATATGTTGCAATAGTGTGCTTAGTATGTCATTATGTCTATTATGTCTTCATATTTTATCTTTTCATGTCTGTGATATTATTTTGTGTTATGTAATACATGTACAGACTGACATAGCAATAGGCAAATGAAGATCTGTTCAGCGCATTACAATCCTCTTGCAATATGTGGTGCTGCTTCATTGTATTAATGATTTAAGGCACAAATTATTTCACATGGAATGCTTTCTCCTTGCATTAACTGTGTTAATATCTGAAATGCTAACTGAAACATGCCAATGTCAAGCTCAGGTGTATGGCTGATGATAAAGTATCAGCACTTGTTAGTATTGTTTGAGTTTTTGTCGTAAGACAAGGACTGCCATTCCTAAACAGTAATTACTGACCAGTGATGCTGTTCCATAGTTTACAAGACCCTTGCTGAGGATATGTGTGATGTCCTTGTGTTTTAACTGACTTCATTATTATATTAGGGGACATCAAATACAGAGGACAGAGCCATACAGACTGAACACGAGGAGATGTGAAACCAAGTCTGGTCACAGTATATTTAGACTTGACCAGTATTCACATATGCAACTGAAGCAGTGTGATTACATGCTGTCAGGGCTGTTTTGATGTATATAATAACCACAGGCAAACAAACAAAATGTACTTTAAACCACCAGAAAGATCACCAAGGTGCTCCAGAACAAAAGTTTTATTTCAGTTGAGCACTTTCATCTGTTACAAGAACTAGACATCATCAGAACTGCATCAATTAATTACAGTTCCCTTATGTACCCTCACCAATCAATCAATTAATCACATTTCATTACACCATTACATTTAAAAACACATTGCCTAACTTTAATATCAAATAGTTAAAATGTTGTATAGTGTTTGTTTAAAAAATACAAATCTCTAAATATCTAAATAAATTAATATAAATAATGTTAATATTTAATATGCTCAGTATACTAGTGCATTCCTTTAAACCTGGAAAAAACAGTGGCATATAGCCTGATATGTTATATCAGGGAAATATTACACTGGACGAATGTAATTACATGAAAAATGAATACCCAGTTATTTGAAGTATATTCAGTATACCAAAGATTCATGAGTCACTGATAAATCCACCTTTTAGACCCATTGTTGATTCCAAGAGAACAAAAACTTTTTTTATGTCTAGATTTTTGGAGGAACAGTTTAAAGTAGTGTTACAAAACTTTGACTACATTTGTAGGGACTCTTGGCATTTTTTGTCTAATGTTAACACTACAGATTTAACTGGGGAGTTTTATTTTGTAGCTATGGATATGCACAATCTTTTTAGCATTATTCCACATGTGACGGGCTTAGAATGGTTGGAAAGACAGTTGGTAGTCTCTAATAGATTTGAAGGACATAAGGTGAACACTTTAGTAACCTTAATGGTTACTAAAGTTACTTTTAGTTTTAGTCAACAATTTCATTTTTTTCAAAGGCCAATTTTTTAGGCAAAAGGTAGGTGTGGCTATGGAGGTGGCATGTGCCCCCACCTTTTCCAACTTGGTCATGTCTTAGTGGGAATCCCACATGGTCTTTGAAAGTGTACATGCCAAGTATATATCCAAATATACAAGATTTTTGGACAATATCTTTTTCATTTGGCGGGTCAATTTATCCAACTAGAAGAATTTTTTCACTACACTAACAACTCTGTTGGGTTTTTGAATTTCAGGGAGAAATCAGTCAGCCCTCTGCACATATGGCTATTGCACGGCTGAGAAACATCAGCAGACTACAAAAACATGGTAGAGCCAGCAAACAGTGGACAATAATCCGTTTATTGATGGAGGATGAAGAAAAACAAACCGGTTTCAGCCTTTAGGCCTTCCTCAGTGTCTGCATTTGTTACAAAATGTCACAACCTTATATATAGCAAATGGTCTGGCGCCACCCAGAGTCCATGAACAAAATTACATCACATATATTTCACATATATTCATTTAGACCAGGGGAAAAGAGTGCACCCAATTTTTATAATCCATTTCTTTTCCATTTTGTTTAATATTCCATGCCAACCTGATTTGTTACGTGTATTCCATTGGATAATATCAATCACAGTAAATCTAAACCTGGCCCGGGGATGTTTTATTGTATGTTTATATAGTGCATTGGTTGGTTTAGCAGTCCTAATGTCGCTAAGGTGTTCTGAAATCCTAAATTTTACACAACGGGAGGTTTGTCCTACATAAAAGGCTGAACAACTGCATGATGCCAAATAAATCACCCAATCTGATTGACAATTTGCGAAAAATTAATCGGAAAAACTTCACCAGTATTCCTGCTTGTGAATTCCTTGGTTTTGAACATGTTATTACAGTGTGTACAATGTCCACATGGGAAGCATCCCACTGGAGGGCCACCTTCTATGGTTATTTGTTTAGATGAATTCTCATTCATGTTGATGTGTTTGTAATGATTAAGAAAGGATCCCATGTTCCGACCCCGTCTGTAAGAAAAGTGACATCTGTCATCCAGTATGGCCCTAAGCTTATCTGCTAACAATATGTTCCAATGCCTCTGTACACAGTTGATGAGAGCATCAGTATTTCTCCCATATGTGGTGACCAATCTAATCTGAGAATTAGATTTCTGTTTGTTCTCCCTATATTGTAGCAGATTCTCCTGATTTGTATTGGTAGCAAATCGTCGACCCTGAGCAATGTCACCTTTTTGGTACCCACGGTTCTGAAACCTTATAGATAAATCTGACTCATAGGTGGAAAATGTCCTATCCTCTCAGCAAATCCTCCTAAGGCAGAGAAATTGTGACTTTGGAATGTTTTTGCAAATTTGAGGTGGATGAAAGCTGGAGGCATGGAGCAAGGAGTTGTATTGTGGGTATTTTAGATAAATTTCTGTTGTTAGTGTATAATCTGCATTCTTTGTGAATAGGATATCCAAAAAGGTAATCTGATTTTTGTCATAAGTTATTGTGAATTCAATACCCCATTTGTTTTCATTCAAATAGGTGACAAACTCCTTGAGATAGACAATGTCAGATCTCCATACCATCCAGCAATCGTCCAAATACCTCCTCCATATATCAGTCTCATTCATGTAGATGTTGT
This sequence comes from Protopterus annectens, assembly GCF_019279795.1. Lineage (NCBI taxonomy): Eukaryota > Metazoa > Chordata > Ceratodontiformes > Protopteridae > Protopterus > Protopterus annectens. Next base: position 315,532,132 of record NC_056725.1, read on the forward strand.
GTGCCCTATCATAGATAATTTGGTCTTCAACATAGGCCATAAAAAGATCCGCATATATAGGGGCAAAAGAAGCCCCCATGGCAGTGCCTTTGGTCTGTAGATAACATTCATTCCCATAAAATATCACATTCTTAGTCAATACATGCTCCAACAAGCAAAGTAACAATGTATTGAAGCCTGGGGGATATAGTTCTGACTTTGTCAACCAATACTCCAATGCATATAGGCCTGCCCAATGGGAGATGCTGGTATATAATGCAGAAACATCCAAAGTACACAAATACCACCCTTCTTCAAGCTGCATATCTGCTATAATGCAGAGGAATTCAGTGGTATCCTGTATTCTTGCTCTTACATATTGTAGCAAAGGCTTAAGGTGTAATGTGAGGAATTGAGATAATGTTTCAGTGATGGAACCTCTGCCAGAAACAATCGGTCGACCTGGTGGATGTATAGGATCCTTGTGAATCTTAGAGAGGAAGTAAATGTATTGATTAGAGGGATCAGATACTGTGAGATGGTATTGAGTATCTTGTGTTATAATACCTTCCTCTCTAGCTAGTTGTAAGAATTCATCTATTTTCTTTTTGAATCCTGGTGTAGGATCGATCACCATATGTGTATAATATCTATTGTCTGATAACTGTCACATAGCTTCTGAATTATATGATGACCAATCCTGTACTACAATGGCACCCCCTTTGTCTGCTGACAATATTACTAAATTCTTGTTATTAGCCATCTCAATAATAGTATCCATCTACTTCCTGGATACATTATTCTGTTTTACATGCACATCCTTAAAATTGAAGTGTAAATCTTTGAGAGTGGAATTATAGAACATGGATACATTTGGATGCATTGGTGGAATAAAAGTCGATTTATGAATTTTAAATCTTGCATCATTGCCTGAATTATCTTCTGTCTGAAAAAATAATTTCAAGTTAAGTAATCGACAAAACTCAGAAATATCATTAGCAAATGAATCTTCAGAGATAAAGAAACCAGGAATTAAGTCAAGTCCTTTATTAAGAATTTGTATTTGTGTTGTGGACAATGTGGTAGATGAAATGTTTAGCACATTATTCATTTCTGAACAATCAGTTTCAATAGATCTACCATGTTTTCCACCTCTGTGTTTCCTCCCACCCCGTTTGTACCTTTGGCTAAAGGGACCAAAGGATTTCTCCTTTTGGATACTGGTGAGTCAGCGGGGTGTTGTGTAGTTGACTCAAAAGTGGATGAGGAGTCCTCACCTGATTCGTCACAGCTTGATGTGTTTGATTTTTTTCAAGATAGATCTGGGTCTTTTCATTTTATTAACCTTCCTATGGGAAGTAACAAACCTAACTTGTTTGTTACTAGAAAATGGATGCCCCCCTTCATAATCATTTATGTCCCGGTGAAATTTGCCCATTTTCTTGTCCTTTAATGTCTGTTCAAGGCTGAGAAGGTCCTGTCCCAATTTCTGGAGGTTGTTGGTATAACCCTCTTGACCTTCAAATTTACTGATGTCATTGCACATATCAGTAATTTCTATTATGTGTTTGTCTATGGTCCTATCATAATATGCTGATAAAATTTTGACAAATTCCATTGATCATTTCTGTTGAGCCTCCGCCCATTGTTCCAATAATATAGAATCTGCTTCGGAGACAAGTGGTTGTATCTTTACCCTCAGTCCCCTGGGTGATATATCTTTAGCTAAGTAGGCTTTGAAAAGTTTGGCATGCCAAACATTAGCCCTTAATTTCCTCATACTTTTATTCAGTTTATGGAATGATATTTCACAACTGTTAGTTGTTACAGAGGCTTCCCTGTTGTTATCTTCCACCAAATTAGTAAGCCCGAAGGCTGCTAAATCATCCCTATCAGCTGAAAGGCCCCTCAATTGATCTGTAAGATCCATAATCAATGATATCAGAACCAGTGAAAGGTCAAAAATGGTACTTTGACAGTGCCTGGTCCCCACTGAAAAAATTATAGGAATATAGTATCCTTAAGTGTGAGGACAAAACAGGCCCCTGTCAGTATAATGTAAATACAGGAAAAGTATATGTTTAAATCCTAAGGAAGTGAACAATAATAGCTACTATAATGGATGAGTCTTAATCGACCCCTATTTCAAGTGCTATGTTCACACCACCTTATAGTTATCAATTAGACTTGGAGGAACAATAACAGTCCCTGTATATAAAATACAGTACTGAGTTCCAACAAGAAAAGCAACATGTGACCATCCAGTATTGTTTAATAGTATATAGATTTATTATATTGTCCAAAGGGACTGAGGGACCTCAGCAGAAGGAAAATAAGAATCATTTCCAGGAAAGGAAAACGGGACCATGTCTACATCAAAGGAACCTCCTCAGCCTAAACAGGACCTTCCCTTCCACCAAGAACTGGGACGCTCTAAAGGTTAGGGACACCCACTATCTATTTAACTAATAAACCGTGGATGAACCCACAGAATAAAAATTACAGTGGTACTGGATGCAACCCAATTATTATATTCCTTGTATGTATCAGGATTCAACCTAAAATATTTATATACAGTACTTAGTAAGTCCTAGTGTAGTAGGGATATCAGATAGAGTAAATTTGTCTTAAGATACCTTCTGAATAAACTAAGTGTCTACCTGCTAGAATGATGATCCTGAATGTCTGATAGTGTAAATATATAATGGATGCCTTCTTTGATATAATTAAATGCCTTCCTTATAGTATATAATCCTGGATCCCTACAGGATGTACAGGTATGTTTTGAGACTATCCTAGATCAGAAATTGGTCCTTAGTCTGAATGATAGGCAAATGGACTGGGTAAATGGTCTATTTTTAAAGATATCCCTCATTTACATGTGAACATGTAGATATATAAACAATTAGGTGCAGCTATGGTCATGACATTATTGTTCAATGTTATATACAGTAACCAAAATAGTGTGAGAACCCATACATCCGCATATATTACTTGGTCCTTAGTCTGAATGATAGGCAAATGGACTGGGTAAATGGTCTATTTTTAAAGATATCCCTCATTTACATGTGAACATGTAGATATATAAACAATTAGGTGCAGCTATGGTCATGACATTATTGTTCAATGTTATATATAGTAACCAAAATAGTGTGAGAACCCATACATCCGCATATATTACTTGGTAGGTAAAGTCCAAAAAGTCCAAGATTATAAAGGCAACAACCGGGTGTTGCAAATCTAAAAGACCTCACATATAGTATCTCAATCTGCCATAAAATACCCACGTTCAAACAGTCCCGAGAGTTACACAGAAATCCAATCTTGATATTCCAATCTTACATAGACTCTTGCAAAGAAACCAAAAGGTTGAATGAAAGTCCCAAGAACTCAGATGTGTTGTTTATAAAATACTAGTTTAAGCTAATAGTCCAAATTATCAACAAAACCAAGCGGAAGTCATAAAATGAAAAAGTAACTGCTCATAGTATCAGGACATTCTGTTGGTATAACCACATTTAAGACAGTCCCAAAAATTCACAATAAGCAATATTGTTGACCACTGATGAAAAAATATATTTAAATCACTTGTATGGCCTTGAAAAGACAAAATTGTATCAGCAAAGTCCTGCAGATGTTTCTAAATTAAAAAGGGGCATCTGCTTTAAATAACATGACCTTCCGTTTGCTTTCCTCATGTAGAGATGAGCCCAATAGTTTGCATTAAGCACTGTGGTAAACCACCCATGAGAATAATCTTCAAAACCTTGTTGGCCGTAAAAAGTCCTAAAAATCTTATTGCAGCAGACCAAAGGGGTATAACAAGTTGGATGAACCTCTGTTTACATATCCGGACTTTCCGTTTCTATCCCCACATTGACAACAGTCCCAGTAGTTCACATTAAACATTGATATTAAGCACGTATACACAAATAATAAGACTTGTTAGGCCAATGCTCATTACCACGATCTAAGTTGCATAGTTTAACACTTGTCAGGTGCCAAGTTTTAAGCACAAAAAAGGCCAAAGAAGTTTTGTAAAAGTACAGTACCTGTTGCCATATTCAGAATTATGTATTTGATGCACCCATTATTTATATTTCCTCTGTGCAGACCAATTCTGCAAAAAATCACCAAGTACAAGTTCCCCAGGCAATATAGTGAAGGTTTATGTCATCTAAGTGACACGAACGACCCAAAAGAACATCCATCCATAGATAAAAATCCTTAAAATAACACGCCACCGACAAACAGCAAAGGAGTAAATCCAAGGAGAAATCAGTCAGCCCTCTGCACGTACGGCTACTGCATGGCTCAGAAACATCAGAAAACTACAAAAACATGGCAGAGCCAGCAAACAGTGGACAGTAATCCATTTATTGATGGAGGATGAAGAAAAACAAATCAGTTTCGGCCTTTAGGCCTTCCTCATTGTCTGCATTTGTTACAAAATGTCAAAACCTTATATATAGCAAATGGTCTGGCACCACCCAGAGTCCATGAACAAAATTACATCACATATATTTCACATATATTCATTTAGACCAGGGGAAAAGAGTGCACCCAATTTTTATAATCCATTTCTTTTCCATTTTGTTTAATATTCCATGCCAACCTGATTTGTTACGTGCATTTTGTTGGATAATATCAATCACAGTAAATCTAAACTTGGCCCGGGGATCTAACATCCCTGGGCCAAGTTTAGATTTACTGTGATTGCAGAGTGTACACTGTTACTTACACTAAAGTTTCTTGCTGGGCGTGCATGCGCACGTGTGCACACCATGAAGTGCAAGTAGGGCAGTGTGCGCGCGTGTAAGGCAGACTGAGCATGTGGGAGCGTGTTGGTAGATGTTTAACACTGTTTGCGCTGGTGCGCACGTTTTAACCTGAATAAGTAGATTCTGAACCGTGTAAGCATGTGTGTGCACATGTAAGCCACTGTGAGTGTGTTTCTGCTGGTATGCACGTTGCTCCTCCCTGAGGAAACAGAAAGGAAAAAGGAAGCAACAGAATTAGTAGGAAGCTAGCAGGGAATACTGCTGAAGCTAGCAGGTGAAAACAATTAGAAGCAGGCAATTACACAGGCAGAATAGTAGCCCAGCCCAGCACTTAAAACTCTACAAACAGTAGTGCAGGATGTTTCTCTTAAGAGACACTGCAAGACAGGAGTAAGCTAATAGAAGTGAAATCTGAAAAAGCTTCACTCAGAGCAGAAATGTTAGGGGCTGCCATAGCTGTCATAATGAGACATAGGCGACTTGCTGAGGGTGGTGACAATGCAGATGGTGCCAGACAACCCACGCTGAGGAGACGGAGAAGAGTGTATAGGCCCAGGGTCACCTACCATGGGTTACATGAGCTGGAGATAGTAGAGTGCTATAGAGTGGACAGAGAGCTCCTGTAGCAAATAGTTGAGCTGTGCAGGCCACGCCTCACACAGAACCAACAGAGGGGAACCCATCCCAGTGGAAACCAAGGTATGTGCTGGGTTAAGAATACTAGCAACAGGTACCTTCCAGAGACCAACTGGTGATATGATGGGAATATCACAGGCATCAGCCTCCAGGGTACTGCACCAGTTCCTGGATGCCATGTCAGCACATGTCGGTGATCATGTATATTTCCCCAATGCCCGTGAGGTATTGGCCAGCAATATGCATCTCTTCCAGCAAATAGCGGAATACCCTGAGGTAGTGGGTGCAATAGACTGCATGCACATACGCATCAAAGCACCAGCCGGTGAGTGGGGTAGGGCCTACATTAACCGCAAGGGCTTCCCCTCCATCAACTGCCAGGTCATGTGTGATGCCCAGGGCATAAAAATGAATGTGTGTGCTGGCTGCCCTGGGAGTTACCATGATTCCCACATCTGGCATTTGACGCAGCTGTACCAGACATTTGCCAATGGGGACATCCCACATGGACACCTAGTGGGGGATGCAGGTTATGCATTGGAGCCGTGGCTGATGACACCCATCAGAAACACACACACACCTGAACTGTAACGCCATAATGAGGCACATGCACAAACACATAATGTAATAGAGCATGTGTTTGGGCTGCTCAAGTCACGGTTCCGGTGTCTGGACACATCTGGTGGAACCTTGCAGTACACACCAACTACATGTACCCAAATTGTCATGGTATGTGCTATGCTGCATAATATGATCTTGCAAAAACAGCTGCAGCAGGACCAGCGTAGGGCTGGGCCAAACAGCCCCCCACCATTGCCAAGGCCATCACAGGCAGAGCGTGACTCGGAGGAGGAACAACCTGAGCCTGCCCCAGTAGGCAGAAGGAGGCATGCCCAGTATGCCCTGGCCTTGGCAAAGAGGCAACGCATAGCACATACACTGGCTCAGTAGGAACCCTGGGAATGATACCCCCTCTGACTCACTCAAATAATAACATGGATGCCTAAAATGACATGACCTGCTCACAAACATGTACAGGGAAGTGTAATATGCGCATCCGACAGAGGCAGCCCTAAAGCACCACCTGAGGCACCAACACAGTAGGAGAAAAGTTTCCAGAATCCATAAACCAAAATGCCCAGGAACAACGTACCACTCCCACAAGAGGGGTAAGCATACTGGATGTGATAATCAGCAACATGTGTACTGGATGGCAAGATGAGAAGTGTATTCTTCACTGGTAAGACCAGACCATAGAGTAATCACACTGGATATACACATCCCGACCGCAGTCCCTGGCCAGAATACCACAGTGAAAAACATGTGTAAAGCATAGGTTGCACCCCTCCAGACCAATGTGGAATCCACGAAAGGCCTGTGCAAGTGCAGAATATGGGACACACCGCAGAACATGTTATACAGGAATTCCATGAACACAGCCAGGAATGCTTCACAAATAACAACAAGACACAATGCCATACACGCAGGCATCTGGCATGCTGGACTCCAGCCATTACCAAACCATGCAAGAGAATGAGGAAGCTACCACATGATAGAGCAAACATAAAAAGGGAAGTAATCACTGATCAGTAGTATGGCAATAACATATGTCCACACATACAATCCACTAAGGCCAGCCACAACAAGTAGAATCTGTGAATCCAGAGGCAATGTGACACCTGTCACAAGAACACAGACAACCACAACTCTCCCCAATAAATACAAATATATGTGATAGATGCAACCATGTATCCAAACCAGAGGCTGAGCTCCCCCAACTCAGTACTGTCAAAACTAGTCAGGAGGAGAAGGTAACCACATACACCACAAACCCAGTCCCACATAGACCTACCACAACTGTAAACCAAACACATAAACACACAAAAACATTCCCGGAGGCCTAATTACAAACACACCACACCAACAGAAGCCTCCAAAGCAGATCGCAAGCAACCACAACCTCCAAACATAGCACATGCAACACATAGTACACAAAGCTGGTGTGCCAAACAGTCACAGGCCAGAAGGAGAAACAACATGCCTGATACAGTTGTAATAGGTGTCTGCATAGGCAGACACACTGCTGTCCCGCTCACCAGACTGAACAAGGGAAAGGGTACGGTAAGCTGCCTGTAGGCTGCCACAATATGCCACATAACACAAGTACGCAGGTCACCCCAAAGCAAGCAGAAATATGATGCACTCAATGTCCATGCTGGTGGGAATGACCTGAGATGTACCTCCCTGGGCTACATGAAAAGAGACATGAATGAGCTCTCTGATTATGTACCCCAGGCCGGTATGACACTGGCCGTGTGTGGCATCCAACCCTCACCAAGAATGATGCCAGAGTACAAACACAGAATGATCATGTTTAACAGGTGGCACAGTTACAGCTGTCAGTCCAAGAGGGTCTAATGTCTGTCTGCTTGAGATGTCATGCATGACAAGCCATGCTGCTGTTCCAGGGATGGCTTGCACCTGTTACCCCTGTGCGTCTGTATACTGGATAAGGCCTTTGCCACCTCCATAGAGCCATATGTAGGCAAGGCCAAAAAGACTACCCACCACCCTAGAAAACATAAGTGGTAAGAAACATAAGGGTAATGCTGACCAATGCCAGATATGTAAACTGCAATATGCATGCCCCTGAGTCACTTCCCAGTATGGAGAACACCGATGTCTGTGCAGTGACAGAAGCCTGCTGCAAGCCTAGTGATAGCACACCAGCACTACCAGGTTATACCACATATCATGCGTTATGGCCCCAACACCTGGACCAAAACATCAAAGGAGGGGGGAGTATCCATATGCAGCACAGACACCCATACGGCCAGGTAACTGACAATGCACAAAGCAGCGGAGACCACCCATGTGCACCTAAGTGTAGTCAAAACTGCTGTACAGTCTGTAGCATGCGACAGACCACACTCTCACACACAAAAACTCCACCCAGACATCCTGAAGATACTGGACAGTATGAATGCCCCACCAAATACCAGACAAGGTACACACAAATTACCACATAGGTTGCAAACCATTATGTATGCAAGGAGTAATCAGGGACCTAGGGACACAAGTCGACAGTACTCTGTCATGTGACACTCACAATGCCAATGTGGCTTGGAAGATTGTCGATACTGGACACCGTATCATGAAAGGATTCACATCTACATCAACAGAGATCACTGTGCCGCTGTACTGTTTCCTTATCAGACCCATAATCTAGTACAATGACTCATATGGGATGTACCGTACGTGACACCTGCAGCGGTTCCGAATACCTCATAGTTACCCCACCAAGAGGATAAAGGGTGTGAAATATATGTCATATGCTGCCTGGGTGTAGACATCCCAGCTGAATGCAGTCACAGACTGCCTACACAGAGGCATTCTATGTCTGTTGTACAAGGCCATGTCCAACACAGGAGTAATGGACATGCTCCACCACAGGAAATCAAAGCCATTGGAGCTGTGAGAGTGACAGATGTCAGCCTCAACACATATTGAAATAGGATGTGCTGGAGGGACAGATACATAACCCAGAGGCTCCACACACCCTGAAACAGGATCCCAATCCATGTTAGGCAGAGCCCCTCACTGACACCCCTCAACTGGAATATTGCCAAGTGGATGGATGATCGTACATGTATACTGGGGATCTTCACTGTGTCATGAACAGACAGAGGCACAGTAAAGAAATTCATAAATGGCCATAATAGTCACATAGCAAGGGGCAGCGAAAGACACACACACTCTGGCTAGGCTTACTAATGCCCTAGGGTGGATAGCCTAGTATGAACCCATGAACCTATGAAGATACAAATTGTACAGGACACTAAGGATAATCATAAGGCTTACCTAACTGATGGTACCTAACTGATGGTAGGAACCATGTTGGGCATCCACAGATATGCTCTGAATCACACAGATATTACAAACAACATACCAAACACACACACATATTGCTAACATACAACCTGACAGGTGCAGTGCAAACCCCCCCCCCAAAATGCAAAATTTATATCCCAGCAGACTGCTGGTCCCCTGACACTGCAGATGCTGAGGTAACAGCCATCATCTGCAAAGCAAAACACACAGCAGCAAAGGTATGTGATGGTGTCCTGGGCTGAGGCCAACATGGACTCCAAGAATAATGAAATGCCAAATCACACTACTGCCCAATGTCAGCCCTACCACAGGATATGTACCCAAAGAGCAGTGTACAACAACAGTGGTCCTTCACAACAAAGGTTTTGCCTGAATGGATACTGCAAACTACCACCCCAGGATCCTGATAAGCTTGGTCTGCACAGCTATGGAAAGGATCAGTATGTACCACAGACATAAAGCTATTGTGGACCTACTGATACTGGACACTACACAGTGTGGCTGTCGTAACTGCAGATCCTGCCCCTAAACATGTGTGACCCATTTGAAGCGGTCATTAAAGTAATTGATGAGGGCAATGTGGTCCACACAGCATAGCTGGACCGTGCATATGCTTCTAGACAATACCCTATGAGTTCAGTATGGATATGTTCACCAGCTTAAATATATACCCCTATGTCAGTAGAGGGGTTGCAAACCAGACCAAGGACAGAACTGACATGGTCAGACATGCTGCATCCATGTCAGACTACAAAGCAGATATGAGTGGCATCCCACAAGGCCTGGTCCTGGGCCCCCCCCCGTTCTGTATATATGTCCCATAGGTATAGGTCAACATGGAAGGACTGTGAATGAACATGTATGCAGAAGAGTACAAACAGCCCACCATATCCGACCCCCAGCTGACACAAGCAACCCACAAAAGGGCCACATACAAACAGACAACTGGAGCCATAGCCATGTCAGCAAGCTAATTGCAGAACTGTGTATAGACAACCACCGTAGATATGCAGTAAGTGCCCACAAATTACCACACAGGTGTTAACCCATTACGTACCTAACATGTAATGAGAGACCTGAGGACAAAAGGTGATAGATATCCTGCACTGGACACACATGTGGCTGTAGTGTTTGCAGAAACATACTATATACCCACCCAATCATGAAGGTTGTCAGATGTAGATAAGGGGAGGTCACTGTGGCTCTGCAGTCATCCTTCATCAGCGTAACAATTGACTACAATAGCCCCTGTCGGATATACCTCAGCAGACACCTCCATCAACTGTAAAGTCCACAACAGTACCCCACCAGGAGTAGCAAAGAGCATGAACAGATGCCATGTGTTGCCTGAGTAAACAAACTGCAGCCCCACACACTGCCATACTGACCAGCTACAGGCAGGCTGTGCCTGATGTATGAAGCCATGTCCAACCTGGAATCAATGAACATGCTGCACCTTGTACAATCTGAATGGCAGTGAGCTATGCACATGAGAGACCTGAACCCCAGCATTGACATACATAGGACAAGCTGTACAGAATGATCCATAACACAGAAGGCACCCCCACTCTTCAGTAAACTCCTGGTACAGGTAAGCCAGAGAGTCACCTATCGACACCCCTCAAGAGGAATCCTGATGAGTGGATGGGAGATGGTAGGCTAACCCTGGGTATCACTGTTATGTCAGAGGTAGACGGAGGCACAGTATACTAACCATGACATATGACATGGCAAACTCCAGTTAAAATGTGTGTTGAAGGACAAACACACCCTGTGACTAGCATCAGAAATGGCCTAGGGAACATCGCTAGTGTTTGCCAATGTCCACCCATGTTGTGGAATACACTACCAATGTTGGACGAGCCTGGTGTAGGTAGTCCATATCTGAACATAATGCAACATGGTCATATGTGCACAACTGGCCCCTACACAGTCTGTTGTGCTCACTATGAAGATGTCAAGCAGTGATAGGACTAAAGCCCAGGATACTGTCCACCACAGTGAAAGTACTGAACCAGTACACTATACGGTACTACAGTGTTAGGTCATTATGAAAGTATGTTGACAGCTGTCTGCAAAGTATCCCATGCAATCCCTGCAGGCACAGTATAATCCCTGTTATGGCAGACACGAAGCAGTTGGCCAGTTAGTACACAACATGACACCCAACACACAACCATAAACGTGAGATATTGTTGAACTTCACACACACCCAAATATGTGGTGGACTTCAGAGTGCAACATATGGAAAGCTCACACTGGGCATGCTCACACACTTTGATAAATGAGGCATATGTCAGACAACATGCCATGGAAAGGCTGAACTGGGCATGCTCACACACTTAGGCCATATCTCCGTTTAGCAGTTGGCCACACATATCTGGTATTTGTACGTGTCATTCCAGGAACCAACCACAACACAGCAATCTGCCCAGTGCACACAGTAAATGACTACAGAGACATAAGTGATATAGTGGATCACCATCATATGCAAACATCTTCCACAGATACACAAGTTGGTCATAGGAACAGGGAATGCTATGGCAATAAAGACCTGCAAACAGTAGAACAGCACAACAAATATTGTGCATCTGACAATTGAACATATGGGTGTAGAGGTCAATACTAGGCTTGTTGCCCTAGGGAATGACAGCTCAGCCAGAGTGTGCTTGGCATCTGCATCCCCAGTACAGCAGGCTACTGTGCCACTGTAAAGTAGGTCACATAAGGCAACGTGTGGGGCTAGTGAGCTGTGCCTCTGTCAAGCAGGGGCACAGTGGAGATCCCAGGGTTTGAATGTGTTAAGCCACAGCCATGTTGTCGGTGTGTGCTGGAAGAGGGTTGCTGAGGATCTCCAACAGTAAGTGGCCGTCAATAACAGACTGAGGGGAGCCCTATCTGTATTCTCTGGACAATTCCACTGTCAACACTGTGTTGTGATGATTATGTGTGAATGAAGTGCCGTGCCGGAACTGTTCACAGATGTCCTACCTCTGTGGGCTGCAGCTCTGCAATGTATTAGCTCACTCTGTCTGTTGTACGGCTCATATATGGCTGGTGTACACCTGACAGGTGTCTTGTTGTGGAACAGTCATGGGTATATGTGGGATAGCATGATCAATGCAAACCATACACATGCTCATAGAATGCAATTGTCAAGGATTATGCTGAGTGGCCAGTATAATCCCCCAGCATGGGTCCTCTGAAGTCGTCCACCCCAGTCTTCACAAGTGTAGAGTCTGCTTGTGCTAAATACAGTTTGTGTGCAGTGACAACCTTGCCTGGGGGTGGAGATGGGATATGGATGTCCAGGGAAAGGTGGGTATGGTCAGATATCAACAATGGTGGTCTACCTCTGGTGTGGAACAGTGAGTACCCATGTTGCAGATGGACAGGTGCAATATTTATTCCCCCATGTGGCTGTGGTGTGTGGTTCTGCCATAGCACATGGACCCACAAATTGTAGTGGCTGTAGGGTAAAGTGGTAGAGGCCTGAGTAGTTCTCACACACAATATGCCTGTACCTGATGTTAACAACTGGAATGGTGTATGTGAACATATGCATATCCTGGCACTGTTCCCAGGGAAGCTAAGGGTGTGTCCTGGATGTGGGTGTGGTGTTCTGGACTGATTGTGTTGTGTGTTACAGGTCCTGTGGTCACAAAGCATGGTATAGAACATAACCTGCCAGTGCGATGTGCATATCTGACCCTGACGTAGGTGGCTGCAAATGCATATATATGCTATCCCCCACCTGATAGGTAGTACTACATGTACATACCTCTGTAGAAATAAAGATGTCAGCACCCTATAAATACTGCAGGTGCAGAACAGATGCCCAGTAATTCGGAAAGTGCGCTCTGCTAATGCGTTTCCCTCAAGTGTCGTAATATAGTTAGATAGGGGTTTGAATCCTGCAAATGCTCAGTGTGTGTGTGTGGGTGAGTGGGGTTTGTGTGTGTGAAAGTCTGTGTGAGGGAAATGTCCCTTTTGGCAACTGGGAAAACACACTACCTGATGCACATTCCCCTTTCTAAACACTGATGATGTCAGCACCCTATAAGTACAGCAGGAGAAGGGAAACTTCCCAGTAATGCGAATAGCGTGCTCTACTAATGCGTCTCTCTCGAGTGTCATAATATAGTTAGGTAGGAGTTTGAAACCTGCAAATGGCATGTGTGTGTGTTTGGATGTGGGGCGTTTGTGTGTGTGTGCAATTCTGTATGACAAACATGTCAGCTTTGGCAATCAGGAGATCACACTACCTGATACACATTACCCTTTCAAAACACTGATGATGTCAGCACCCTATGAGTACAGCCAGAGAAGAGGAACCATCTAGTAATCTGAACAGTGCGCTTCGCTAATGCGTCTCTCTCTTGTGTCGAGACTTAGTTAGGTAGGGGTATGAATCCTGCAAATGGCAAGTGTGGGGGGGTAGTAGGGTGTGTGCAAATGCAAGTGTGAAAGAACAAATCCTTCTGGCAAATAATACAATACACCAGATGCTGCATATTCCCCCAGTAAACACAGGGGATGTCACCACACTATCAGCACAGCCAAACAGGGCTAGTTGGCCAGTAATGCCAATAGTGCGCTCTGCTACTGGGTCTATTACCATTGTCAGAGTACAGATAGGTATGTTTTGGTAACCCACAACTGCCACATGTGGTTGTGTCACACATTATGACCCTGTGTGGGTCTTTGTGCATAACAATGCATGCCATTGCCTAAACCAGCAATGGCATTGCACACATGATGTATGTGTGTGACACATACACATAAATACCTGTGACCTGCAGTAGTTACCATGTCTGACACATGCCTCGTGTGGATAAATGGTATTTGCAATGCATAACAATATGACTGTGTCTTACTGTGCAGGGCTGTACGCGGTATGTGTCTATACAGTGTGGGTGTATATGGTAAAATACCTACAGCAGGGGATACACATCTGGTCTGGGCCATATAGTCTACATGTAGTCGATGTACAGGTGGGAGTGGTAACATGTCATTCCACTGCAATTCAGTGACCACATGCTGGGAACCCTTCAACTAGTGTGTTGTAGCTACAGTAATGCTCACGCACAATGTTTGGCTGGATGCAGTCCGGCCATATGAAGACAGTTCTTGAGACTGTCATATTGCCAGTGTTGTTATGGAGGATAGGTTGTGTTCCTGTGTATGGGAGGGCTGTGTGTGCCAGGCTATGAACCAGACGGCAGTCCAACACACTGTTAGCTGCACATGAATAGGGCCTGATGCTTTGTGCTGTGCCAACAACCTGGAGGTGTGTGTATCTGTGGTGCCTTGGGATACCACCCCCTGTCCATGTGTGTTACATGTGTAGGGGATGACAGGCATGGTATGAGGCATAACCTGGCAGTGATGGGTTGCACCTGTGAGCCATGAATCAGGACTGTGGTACTGCACAGACATTGCAGTTCACCGTGCCGAGGACAGTGTCCAGTGCATGCATCTTGCAGAGTACACTGCTGGTGTTGTGTAGCAGCACTGTTAGTGTCCTAACCTGTGTGATACCCACGGAGGTGGCTATGTAATCCGTGTCCTGCAGCATAAGGCAGTATGTGTGTATCAAGGAGCTTCGCCAATATACATTGGGCCATGGGTGTCACGTGCAAGCTGCCCCTTGCACATCATTGTGGATTCCCTATCATGTAAGCACACATTGACAGCCAGCAGATACCCTATGAATGACATTGGAGACTGAGCAGAATGTAGACATACAACACCCTTCCTACATATAGTGGTAGCATACCTGGTGAGGGTATGTTGGCAACCAAGATCAGGCTCATACTGGCCCATGCCACATGCTGAGAGATCCCTTCTATGTTCCCTATCATGTAGTCCAGGGAGGTATGTTTCAGGTCATCCATAGTGGCATGGTCAATGACTGAGTCATATGTGTCCATGCCTCTGACTGACCTGTATGCATGTGTTTTGTGGTGGACCATAGTGCCCCTGAGGCATATCACTGTGACCTTCACCATATACAGCCTGTTGAGCGGGACCCCACTGCAGCACCCAAGACAGGTACCTGACACATCTGTAGCAGGTGTGTTGTGTAGCCCTACAAGCTGTGAGTGTGTGGCACATGGGATGTGTGTGCCATGTGTGGCATGTGCTCTGTTCCGATGTAACATATGCCTGTGTGCCAGCTGCGGAGGTGTGTGATGCTCAGGCAGGATGCTATTCTGAGTCCCCACATATGCCCCAGTGTGTTCAGCATGCTGTCAGTGTGTGTCTATGTCTGACTTGTATTGTAGTCACTGTAGTATGACATGCCACCTGTCAGGGTATGGCATTACTGGGTTCAGAGAGCTCAGTCCCCAGATTGGCTATGTGGTGGCATCCCACACATGTGTTGTACGTTCCTGGCCAAGGGTGATGGTTGACTGCATACATGTGGCAGCTGTGACATTGCCACATGACTCACATAAACCACAACTGGACCATAGAGGTGAGTCACAGGTTACCTTTGCACATGCTACCCTAGTAGTGTGATTGCATTGGTGAGTACCAACACAGAGGGCCGATGGGGAACAACATACTGAAGGTGTGTATGTGTGGGTGTACTGCTACTGTTTCATAGCACTGGCATATATGACTGCACACGTGGGTAAATGCCAGGTAAGACATGTGCAATGTGTCACAGGCAACGTACATGCGAACAGGACGGACAGTGACGTTCTGTCATGTGTAAACTTGACATACGTATCGTACGCTATGCAGATGTCACTAGGAGTCCAAAGAAGCACTGTAACTCTGCATTTCTGGTGGAAGCAGTGTTCCAGGGAACCCCAAGCAAACATGCATGCAAACAAAGCTACAGTAAGCAGGGCTGGAAGTAGTTCATTGTACAACAAAGAAGGGGTAACACTAACAGTAAGTAACAGTGCAAATATGTAGGCACTATCAACATGTACCCAGGAATGCACAGCGCAGATGCCCATGGTAGAACTGATATTATGTCATAGTTAATTGTGATTTGGATTACATTGGTACTGCACACATATCAACATGTGCAAACATCCACATTGCATAGTTGTTGTGGGCAACTTGACACCATTACTGTACATGTCCATCATTGCATATCACTACTTGCATTAGCTTCCCCCCTGTGCTACCCATGTATGTGGCTATCTGTTGACATCCTTACCACCGGCATGCAATAATGTGCAGCTGTTACACTTTGGTACTATGGGTGCAGATAACAATTCAGGACAGTCATACGGTTACTGCATCAGGCATGCTGGGATATACACACAGTCATATCAGCACACTGTACTGTTACCAACATGATACTACTAATACACTTCTATGTAGTCACCCTGTGCATCAGCAACATGTTTACCTGTTCCCGCAATGATGTTGGAGATTACAGGAGGTGGCACAGTGTCATCATATGCACAGGGTGTGAATTAGGTATGCCTGAGACTGCCACTGATACCACCAATTGACATGTGTGTGTATGTGTGTTGGTGAGGGACAGCAGTACAGAGTGGGGCAATGTTGGTGCAGTGTGTGCGTGTATGTGGTAGCCCTAGGTGTTAACATTTTGCATGTTTGTATGCACACACACAGTTCCACCTCATGGCTGCCATATACAGGGGTTTGTGGACAGCCACAGACTGCACCTGGCAGGTCATACAGATCAGTGTCTGTGGGCATGGACACGGTACCTGTGCCTGGCAGGGGTGCTACGGACTGTATTCAGTACTAAGCCAGACTGGGCACTGTCATCAGAAGCGGGAGTATGTTGACTGGACACAGGTCCCTGTTGGGACTGTCCAGAGCCACGTGCACGTGGTCTCCTGGGGCGTTCCAATGACAGCACAGTCCCAGCATTGCTGGGGCTACTGCTGGCACTATGGGGGCATGCGCGGGCCTGTTGTCATCCACGCCGACTGCCAGCTGCTGCTGTTGCTGGCATACGGCCACGTCGATGCCGCAACCACCCACCATTGCCCTGGCTCATGGACATTTGGTTGTGGAACTGCTATAATATGTCTCCACAATGTCTGTCTATGACATCGGTGAAATTACAGATAGCATCCGCGATGTCACGCAGACTGTCAGTCATGGCTGTGCCACATGCTCTCAGCTCCCTCAGACCCTGTCTGGTGTACCTTTCCATACGCGACTGTACCTGTATGACAACCCGAAACATAGCTGAGGTTGACAGACCTCTTTGGGCACGTCTGCCAGAGGCAGTACGCCCATGGATGCTCCCACAAGAACCCATGGGCAACTGTCTGTGTGGTACCATCGCAGGACCCTGCCCATGGCTGCTGTGTGGGGAAGCATGTGTCACAGATACCACATTACCCTGGTCAATGCCCACTGTATCCTATCCATCACCTAGGGACAATGGTGACAAAGGATGTACTGGCAGGATGACTGTGCACAATGATGGGGTTGACAGCTGTGTACTGTCAATTGGCTGACCAATGGTGGACCCTGACACACCTTCCTGTACCATTACACAGGTATCATCATTACCAGTACCTGTGGCACCAGATTCAGGTTCCCTGCGGCAGGACACCAGAGCAGCACCAGAACCTGTGGGAGGAAGACAGGAAACACAGTTTACAGTGTCCACACAATGTTACCAGTGATGCACTTATGCACACATGCACACATGCACACATGGACACATGCACACATGCACACATGGACACAGGCACACATGCAGACATGCACACGTGGACACAGGCACACAGGCACACATGCACACATGCACACAGGCACACAGGCACACATGCAAACATGCACATGTGGACACATGCACACATGCACACATGCACATGTGGACACATGCACACATGAACACATGCACACATGCACACGTGGTCACATATACACATGCACACATGCACACATGCACATGTGGACACGTGCACACATGCACACATGCACACGTGGACACAGGCACACATGCACACATGCACACATGGACACAGGCACACCTGCACACATGCACACATGCACACCCCGCAGTATACACACAGAGCACTACTGAGTTACACTAGTGTTACTAGCACTATCAGGACTATTATAGGTATTGTTAAACACACTCACCAGCATGGATGGCCTGCCTTGCTGTAACCTCAGAGGGACCTGCAGAAATGAGGAGATTAATCTCAGTGGGCACAACTGCGCCATTGATACTGCATATGATACAGTGCAGTAGTACACCAGTTGCCTTTCACACGTCAGCTGCTGATATTGCCAATATCACACATGCACAATTACATACTATGTTGACAGCTACATACCACGGACACACCTTACACATGCATAAACTAACAGTTTACAGAACAGTCAAGTGTACATATGGCATATTACCTGCACGCTCCATGTCATGCTGCTGTGTGGATCCAGCCTCCATCATGATGCAGGTGTATTGCTGTTGCTGTTCCGGGACTGGAGCCACAACACTTAGGAGTAGCCCCTCCAGTCTGGTGAGGGGGGGATGTGTGGCCTCCCCACCTCCTGTGGCAACCTGTTGCCTGTGGATATCCGATGCACGCTGATGGACATTTTTGATTAAATCACTGCAGTGATGTCGTACCTGCTCATATGTCCTATTATGCGTGCCAATGTCATTTACCCTACGGACAAGGTCTTGCCACAGTGCAGCCCTCTCCTGCTGATTCTGGCTGGTGCGGGAAAACAGTATGTCATACTCCCGCACCAGGCTCTGGTGTATCTCCTCATCTTCCGCTGCAGAGTAGGCAGGATTACACTGATGCGCCATCTCCCTGGAAGAGAACACAAACAGGATATCAGCAGACTATGTCAGCAATATATGGCACACATACTATACATGATTCTCAAGTGTAGTGATATACTACTACTCCCACATGTTGCATGTGTGTGTCTCATGGTGGATACACAAGTACACGGCCAGATATCAGTGCTCAGCCAACACCTGTGCAACAATACCTGCCACATTCCATACAACATAGTAGCATGCCCCATCGGTCAGCACACTGCGACAGGTCCAATGCACAACCTCACTCTGGGGGTTCATACCAAGGTACTGTACGTGGAACGCCATCCACTAGTGTGATGTGGACACAAGTTACTCGACCTGGATATACATATCCCACCACCACCAGCACCAGCACAGTTAACTACTTTGATATGTATGTGATTAGACAGTTATTCATTTGTTAGGACTGGGATGGTATCCATGCAGCCCACTGAGCCAGTGGAAGCCACAACCCACACTGCTGACCCCTTTGCGAATGCTTACCATGGACATCCCACAGATTGCATAGAACTTGCACACACATTTCTAACCCAGACCCTATGCACAAAGGTTAGGCATCCTGTCCGGTGGACCCCAGCCAGAGGCAGACTGTATAACAATAGCAGGAGGCTACTGCAGGACAGAGCAGATTCACATTAAGGGAAGGCATCTCTGGTCAGAACTGGTAATACACTACGGTCTCTCATAACAACGGCCACGGCCTACTCTGGGAGGGAAATGGCCGCAATCACTATAGATAACCACAAGGCCTTCTTCAGTTATGTTACACATATGGACCAAATGCCTCAGATATGCTCTGAGTTAATACACACCTACTTAACATTCACTGAACACACACATATTGCCAACATTCTTGCAGACAGGTTCGGTGCACATATCCCCCCTCCTTCTCCCCCACATGTTGAAATACTTATCACAGCTGTATGTAACCTCCCTATCATCTTACATGTCCAGGTGAGGGCTGCCCTCAGCAAAGCAGAACACACAGCATCACTGTGACCTGATGGTATCCCTGGATGTGTGCTACGTGCACTCCAAGAGGACATACAACCGCATATAAGACTGTTATTTAACCTTGGCCATACTACAGGATATGTACCTGGACACTGGCATACAGCAACAGTGGTCCCACACCGCTAAGGAGGCACCTCTACTGACCCTGGGAACTACCACATCATAAGCATAACCGGCCTGGTCTGCTAAGCTATGGAATTATTCAGTATGGGACGCATACACAGCGATATTGGGTACCTGCAGACACTTGTTCCCGGCCAGTTTGCCTTTGTGATGGGCTGATCCTGCCTTTAAACCTGGATGACCTTTCAAAACAGTCACTACAGCCATTGCTGAGGGCAATGCACAGATAACTGCTGCCAGGATCATGGCCTAACACTGACTGACATGTAATGTATAGTCATCCCCTTTGGGTGGAACTACATACACACAACATATGACATGGACATACCTATAGATACAGACCTATGACACATTTGGAGGGTTCACAGTTTGCAGACTATTAACCTGCTACTTTACATTACCTGTGTTTGTCGCAGCTGGTTGCGTTACCACTACTTCTGCTTCCTGCTGCTGCTGGCATGGCTTGCTACTGTCACTACTGACAGCTTAGACTCAGTGTGTAGCGTGTGTATTTTTTTTTCTCTCACTCTGTGTTTCTGTCTCTGCCTGTCTCTCTCCCTCTGTCTGCTTCCAGACAGTGCAATGAACGTATTGCATGTGTGGAGTGTTAGTACAGACTGCTTTTGTAGGTATCTGCATAGGTCCATGTGATGGCCTCTGCACCAATTGCAAGCCAGCATTTGCTAATTGCATGCAGCCAGTTGTGTACTGATTGCAGTTTCCACTGTGATTTCAGGACAGTGCTATAAAAGGGTATGTGAGATAGGCATTGCCCTTTCAGATTGTAAGGGCGGGGACCATGCTGTTATGCTGTGGACACTGTTCTGTGAGTGTAAAGGTTAGTATCTCTCTCATTATTCAGGCTGTGTTGTAGATTCACATTTCTCCATTCCTCTCTCCTGTTCCCTGTAGTAAGTGTGTATGCACAATGACACCTACAACTATCTATCTATCTATATATATATATATATATATATATATATATATATATATATATATGTAAATATACATACATTTATATATGTACATTAACTGACATTATTACCTACTAGCTAGCAACTAGCATGGCTGTTTCTGTTCACACAATACTATTATGGAAATCCACTAGTTTTTACAGTAATTCTAAATGACATGCTTTGTGTACTACACAGCCTATATTCCCTTTAGATTCATTCCTACTATTACATGATATATTTATTTTAGCACAATGTTCTTGTATAAGAGTCATGGCTTAGTGGTAGGTCATACAGACTGCTGTTTCCAAGTTCCTGGGTTCGGGACTGGCAGTGGGATTTTATTTTGCTTTTGAACTGACTACAGGACCTGTCAATCAGAGTGACTAAGGCACTTTTAAGCAGTTGTAACTGGGTTAGCACTGGTTTGCACGGAGCTCACGCGTGCGCACTGGCGTTCAGCTCCACGCACACACGCGCACACCCGCTTACAACCGCTTAACAGTGCTTACTCTGGCGCACACCCGCGCTATTTTCTTTGAAAGAAATGAAAATGGGGAGACAGGAAAGTGGTGAAAAAGGGGTCACAAAGAGGATAAGACAGTAGGGAAACAAGCTTGGGATTTGCAGGAGGGATGTAGGTAAGGCCCATAGCTGCCCATTTCTTCATCAGCAACAGCTGTGCATATGTATGTAATTTGGTGTGACATTTGAAACCTTCCACCCCTGAGAGAGGTGTCAGGGCAACAATAATACTTGTTGTACAGCCAATTGTAATTGATAGTTTCCATTTCCAGCAGACGTGTGCGGAATGGGCAGCTATGTATGGGGCGTAATTTTTTTGTGGGTACAGAGTGCCCTTTTTTTTTTTTTTCAGGTGAGAGTGGTATGTCAGGTGAAGGAAGTCAGTATAGCTGGGGAGGTAGGTTGGGTAGGTCAACAGACAAGACAAACAAGACGCATACAGGGGCGGTGTATGACATGTGTGGGGGGGGTTACACAATTGATGAGGACGGAGGTTTGGATATCCAGAGCCCATGAGCCCACAGATGGCAACAGTGGAACTGATATCCCCACCCATGGGCAGTTGCCAATGTTCCTTCACTGCCCAGGATGGGACTGTGCTGGGGGCTGTGTAGGCCGGGCAACAGGCATGCCCGTAAGTTGTGCCACCTGTGCCTCAAGCTGGCATAGGGGCTCAAGAATAGAGTCCCGGATCTCCCTACGCACCACAGTCTGGATGCTATAGAGGGTGAGTGGTGGTTCTCCTCCGGCCACGCTTGCAGAGGGGGGACGGGCCCCATCCCCTGCAGCGCTTCCACCTGCAGGTGGCACAGGGCCACCGGAGGAGGGTCCAGACTGGGCACTAGTGCCAGGTGCACTCGCCAGCTGAGGTGGGAGAGGTGGGTCCGCTGGAACCCGCCTTTCCTGTCGTTCTATGTTTTGCATTATGTCATGACAGTTTGGGTTAGTAACATACAATACCATTCGCAATTAGTTGTAACAGCATGCATTAGTATTCCCATTAACCAAACACCCAGATATTCACACCATTGAACAGCGAGCATAACACATGCATAATTTGAACAGCAATACACAGTCCAACAACATGCAGGGTTGATTGATGGCAACAGGCCATCAGGTTTGGATGTATGAACAGGGCAGATGCATCAACAGACATGCAAATATTGATGACCCATCAGGACAAATGTCCAGGGGTGTTAATTGTGATTGCACATACCAATTTCGCCTGGAATGGATTATATGTGGTTATAGGGTGGGGGTGAAGAAAATATTATTAACACCTTTGAATACCAATATATATGCTGTACATTTCTAATAGCTACAGATATATACACACTACTGTTCTAACTACAGTTTCCTATATGATAACTACTTCACTTTGGTGATAGGACTGTTACTGCTACATCAATATACATTTTATTGTTATTCATACACGTTCATATCTGGCTTTGTTCAGCTACATCATCCTGCTACATTTGCTTTATATAGCTATAGACAACTGTGGATGTTTGATATTTCAGACAATCATACTATCTGCATATTGCAGACTGACAGCAACATATCCAGATTTTGGGATACACATTCCAGCTGCAGCAACACTTTGGACACATTTCGCAGTTTGGTTCTACTTGTCACATTCATTTCATTCTGTACTGACTGCAGTATACTTTATTCAGGGGTTATTACTACTTTATTGGTGGATTCATAACTCTTTCTCACACCCTCTCACTTGTTTTCATTTTACTATTCAGGATGATACTTACTTCTAGGCTTTATTGACATGTTTTACCTGTAGTTATTACAATCCTTTCCAGCAGTCTCACTTCTGTCATGTTTCAGTATTTCAACAGGGATATATTTCACACATGTGATTTGCTCATCTTCTGCAGCTGTACTTTTCAGCCTGCTGCAGGTTATGCACTGTTATATTACAGGTGGGGCATCTTTATTTCAGACTTTATTTGAGACATTTTCATTTTTCTGTTTGGATTACAGACTGCAACACACTTTTGTAATCAAGCACTACTTGCAAACACTTTTACATTGTTACTTGCACATTTTATTACTTAGTGACTACACTGCACTCTTTTGCTAACTGTCATACTTTGATATTTCTTTACAGTTACTGGGAGTGGATTACTGACCTGCCTGGTGGCGCAACCGCACCAGCCTATCGCCATAGGCTCTGCGGTTCGCAGAACGGACACCTGCAGCTGTAATATAAATTAAGTAATATTGGAATACACATCCATAATATCAGCTAATTTAATTTCTTACATACATAATTACATGTAACTTACTCAGTAGTGGGGCATTGGGCATTTGCCGGGCCTCCTGGATCCAAAGGTTCAATTGGTCCTGCTTGCGTCTCTTCAGGTCCGCATGGTGGTGACGGACCTGCTCACCAGTCCTTGGAATCCCTGTGACACTGATGAGATCATGAGCCAACCGGTCCCATGCCTCAGCCCTATATGCTCCCCACAGGACCTGGCCCTGCATGAGTTGGGCCTCATGATTGTGGACTAGGAGCCAGACCATGTATCTGGACTCCTCAACACCCCACCTCTGTGCTCGAAAGCAACTACCCTCACCTACACCTGACATTCTGGCTGCAAGTCAGTTCTACAATTGTTTACGCTGTGTATTCCCACCTATGGGGCTTATATATGCCATTCTTACCACACTTATCTGTGACTGGATATTTTGGAATTGTATCCACTTCACAAAACCTGCTTTGTCATGCTCTACTTTCTATTTATTCCTATATATTTGCTATTACTGCATTCCTGAGTACAGCTGTCATGGCTTAGTGGTTCAGTACCTTGACTATGGTGCATGGTATCCTGGGTTCGAACCTGGCCACTACTTTTTATATTTTATGACTGTCTAGACATGGTAGGGGGTGTGTCTGTGTAAAGGCAGTTTTGTTACAGCTTGCTCAACGTTGCCCGTCAGCTTGTTGGCGCGGTGCGCAGCTCCGCGCAAACGGAGTACGCTGGTTTAAGCCTCATTTGGCTATCAGCACGCATATTACGCTCAGCTCAGCTAGGGGCACATAGTTTCAGTGTGTTAAACCACTGCTCACCTACGGACACTCATTTTGCACCTGTTAAACCACTGCTCACCTACGGGCACTCATTTTGCACCTGTTAAACCACTGCTCACCTACGGGCAGATGCACTCACCTTGTTAAACTGTAGCTCAGATATAGGCACATCTGGCATCTTTTATTATTTTATCTCACATTTCTTCAAAATAAATGGACTATTTCATTACATTTTACATACACTATGATTTTATATGTGTACATGTTTGTCAGGGACTTGTTTCGTGCTTATTTTACTAGAAATAAAAATTGGTGTTGTGGGGCCTCGAACCATGAATGCCTGCTCTTCAGCCGACATCTCTACCGCTATGCTATTGCTTCTTGGCTTACTTTGCATATTTAGTTCTTATATCCTTTTCCACTGACTGCTAACTGTGGCTAAGCTACGGGCACGCCCACGCAAACGAGCGCACACACAGGCAAACATCTTTACGATTGAAAAAAATATATAACATGTTCATTTATATATTTTATGTTCATAGTCTGTGGGGGCATGTGTTGTGTTGTGTTTATTCACATTTCCATGTCCTCTGTTGTGGGTGTTTACTTTGGGCAATTTTACTCTTCTGGGGGCGTGTCCACTTGCAGGGCTCGGCCTACAGACACGCCCCCTACTGTCTTCCACGGACCGTGTTAGCCTTAGGTGTGATTCAGCATGCTCTCATGAATATGCAGAGCATGCTGACATCACTCCGTTTAACTGCAGCCTCCATGTAAGAGTTATAACTCTTACATGGAGGCTTCGTGAATCCTGCCCCGCATCTTTCACACTATAAGTGAACTGTGTACAGACATCAATAACATGTTGAGAAATTAAAGCAATTACAGGGAAAATACTTTTCTGACTTTAGTAATATCTAAATGTAGTGCACTGATTGTATTCTAGTGTGCACAATAGTTGGCCAAGTCTTTGCGTATGCATAATTTTTTTAATTTTTTGCCAAAAAATGGTAACTATGATTTACTGAGGGGCATTGATGACTGTTACCAATGTGCAATGTCAAACATCATGCAATGTAGAAAGCTGACATGGATATAAAATCTGTGAAGTTTGTGGGGGGGTCCACTGTTAAAATGAGGACATATTATTATAACTTGTTGTAAAGTACACCTTCACTAGATTTGAACACTGCATCACTGGCATTGCAATGGAACATTAACATTAAGAACATGTTGCACCACACATACAGTTAAACATGAGAAAGTAAATTGCAAGTTTAGCAAGTTCAACCTATGCAGTGGACAATTACTCTGAGCTATATTTATGCTGTCAGACTTTTGTTAATTTTTGGTAATCTGTATATTTGTGATATGGGGGATATCATTTTTATGAAGTATTAACTGTATTACCTTTGTTCCACAAATGTCATAAAGCTTGGCATGAATATAAATCCATTGTTTTCATTGTGTATATATGCTTGAAATTAATCCATATTCACATTGTTGGAGATATCATTCCAATGACATTGTCATTCTATGTCTGAAATCTGTGCACAGTCACCTCACATAAAATTGAGATGACATGGCCTGTATATCAAGCAAGATTCAGTCATATTTCACTGTGAATCTAACTTAAACATATTTGTAAAAGTTGCCTGTCTTTTAAAATGTGATTTTAATGATGTTATCACATAATTGACTGAATAGTACTGCTAATGAGCTACCATTACATCCTACTTTTAGCATCCCACACAAGCACACCCTAGCTTCCCCCCCAACTCCACCCACAACACATCTCAGTCCCATATATAGTAACTCTTATATTGAACCAAAATATCATCATCTTTCTCACATTAAATACCTGATTCACAGCCTCAAAAAACATATTTACTATTGCAAACCCTCACAATTTAACCACCTTATATCACATTTCTCATTGATTGCTGGGGACATTCACCCCAACCCTGGCCCCAACACCTCTCCACTATCCCCCAAAATGGCTACAAGTTAAAACTACAACTACACCAGATACTAAACCACCCAAATCTCTCTCTATAGCTCATCTAAACATCCGTAGCATCTGCAATCAAATCTCTGCTCTTCATGCTCTACTAGAAGTCCAACAATTTGACATCCTCTGTCTTACAGAAACATGGCTCAAACCCACAATAAAAGATAATGAATTTATCCCCCCTGGCTATAACATCCTTAGACAAGATCGCTTAAATAAAAAAGGAGGCAGTGTAGCCATTCTCTTTAAAAATGGACTGGAAGTAAGTAAAACAAACCATACCCTTCCACATGACACTAATGTTGAAATTATTATGTCCAAACTGTACCTCAACCCTCACAAATCTATCAATATTATCTGTACTTATCTTCCCCCAGGCAACAATTCTACCATATTAGAAGACCTACTAAACTGGTTCTCACTTAATCTCCTTCAAGAAACAATACTTTTAGGTGACTTTAATATTGACTGAAACTTATGCAAAGAATCTAATCCATCTACCCTTATTAATTTGCATGGCTTCCATCAAAACATTAACTCCCCAACTAGAATAAACAAAATTAATAAGAAAGAAACCATACTTGATTGGATCCTAACAAATAGTCCCCAAGAAAAATATTCTACTGGAATCCTCCCAGATGACCTCAGCGACCACACTCTAACATATATTATTAGGCATAAAACACATCTAGCCATACCTCCCCTAATTCGTTTATCTCGTAACAAAAAATATTTTAACATTAATCGGTTTCAAACTGAACTTAGACTAGTCAACTGGTCACCTCTTAAAACTCTCCAAATAGATGAAGCTGTTAACCTCTTTAATAATACTTTTCTTACTATTCTTGATCAACATGCCCCCTTGCGTTCTATACGCATGAAATGTAAGACAGCTCAATGGCTTACAAGTAATACAAGAAAACTAATCCGTAGTAGGAATAAAGCCTGGACCAAATGGCTAACCACTAAAAACTCTTTAGATCATCTTAACTTTAAACAAAAAAGAAATATGACAAAGCTAGCCATCTTAGAAGATAATAAGAGCTTTTATACCCAACTTCAGCAATCCTCCCACCACCAACCACATAAATTTTGGAAATCTATTAACACACTACTATCCCCTGGCAAAGTTACAACACCTAATCCACTAGGCTCCAACCCAGACTCCCCCCTACAAACAGCAAATGCATTCAATACTTTCTTTACTTTAGCAATACTTAAACTAGCTAACCAACTAAGCCCTGACACCTCTACACTAGCTAACCCAAGCTGCACTCCTCCACCATTTCAACTCGAACCCATACCTACCTCCTATATTCTTTACTTACTGCAAAAACTTAAACCTTCAACCCCCTCAGCTGACAAATTACCAGCTGAATACCTTCAGCTAGGTGCAAATGCTATAGCCTACCCTGTCTCTATACTAATTAATAGGACCTTAAAAGAAAGTACTATACCTTCAGTCTGGAAAATCTCTTACATCATCCCTTTTTTTAAAGGGGGTGACTCGTTGGAGTATTCCAACTACCGCCCCATAGCGCTGCTATCTCCTATTGCAAAAATTATGGAGAAATGCATCCACAAACAGTTGCTTAATCACCTCCTACATAATAATCTCCTTGCTAGTTGCCAACATGGCTTTCGTCCATTCCATAGCACCACCACAGCCTTATTATCCTTTATTGACTCCATTAATACAAACCGCAATAATAATATTCTTTCTTCTGCATTTTTCATAGACCTGTCAAAAGCCTTTGACATGGTCAATCACCAACTCCTCTTACATCATTTAAAATCTCTCTCACTTGACAATCCTGCCTTAAACTGGTTTAGGTCGTATCTTCACAATCGGAAACAAGCTGTTTTATGGGACAACCAGCTTTCTGAACTTCTCCCTACCACTATTGGGGTCCCTCAGGGCTCCATCTTAGGTCCCCTGCTTTTTTCCATTTTTATTAACGACCTGTATCTTGCCACCCCTCTTACTACTTGTATTCAATATGCTGATGACACCACCATTATTTGCTCTGCCAATAACCAAGCTGACCTCCACTTCCTTACACAAAAAACTTTCACCACTATAGAGAAATGGTTCTCCAATTACTGTCTCCTCCTCAACCCTAAGAAAACCAAGCTCCTCCTCTTTGCACCCACGCACATGTCTCCCTCTATTAATTTCACACTTACTTCTAACAATGGCACCCTTATCACTCCAGACCATACAACCAAACTCTTGGGTGTTACTATTGACAACCTACTAAAATTTGACTTTCATATTAACTCTATCATAAAAACAACAAACAGAAAACTAGGTTCTCTCTACAGAATCAAATCTTTCCTAACTCCTGAAGCTAGAACAACCATAGCTCGAACCCATTTAATCTCCACCCTATTATACGCTTCTCCCATTTATACTAATCTTTCTAAATATAACCTCAATAAACTTATATCAGCATACAACAACATTGCCAGATTTGCCACTGCCTCTCCTTATAAAACGCATCATTGCCTGAACCTCCTAAAACTAGGGTGGCTGGAGTTACCCCACCTAATTCAATACTATCAACTTACAATTGCCCACAAAGCTCTTCACCACCCTGAGAATACTCCTATGCTCTCTACCCTAATAAAACCCTATAACAACCTGAAAAACCTACGCTCTTCTAATAAAATACTGATTCAAACTTCTCTATCAAAGAACACTGCAGGTGACTCCACATTCTCCAACTCAGTTGGCAAAATATGGAATAAACTTCCTCAAGACCTTACAGACCTAACTTCAATTCCACTATTTAAAACTAAACTGAAACACTTCCTAACCAACCATAGGATATGCTCTTGCATTAACCCTAGCTGACATTTTTACTTCCTCCCCTCTCCTGCCACCTCTCCTCTTTATCTCTACTCTATTACTTCACACTTTCCCTTTGTGTTGGGTAACTATTCTCTCCCTACTAAAATTGACTTTAAGTAATTTTCTATTGTTAAACTTATCAATAATATAACTATTTCTGTTACATACTATGTTTACCTGAACTTACTTACCTGCTATGTCTTTGTCTGTACACCAGTTCCTGAACATCCTGTAATTGAGGTTGATTTGCTTTGTTTAGTATTGTAAATTTTTGTATTTCTTACTTGTAATGTAGTAGATAGCGGAGCTTTTCTCCCCGGGCCTCCACTGAAAATGGACATGTATCCAGTTTGACTAGCCCGGTTAACAAATGTAAAATAAAAAATAAAATAAATAAATAAATGAGACATACTCGGAAGGTGTTAGTTTGCCAAAGTCTTAATGCATATTCCTGTGCTGCACAGCCATGTGTATATCATCGCAATGAATCCATCAGGATTTTCATCTTCCTTGCTCATTGCACTAATTGAATGATTCAGAAGGAGTCATTGGTTAAAAGCTAATTAGCATATTCAATGTTCTTAGAGGGGTTTTGTCTATACCTTATAAATGTGATGTGGAGTATGGACCTTCCATCAAACTATGAAAGTGTTTTCTTTCTTAAGTGCTGCAGACACGTAACATTTTTCCACATTTTTTTCTCCATACCTATGGGGAAATACTGTCACAAAATATTGAAAGGTATGTCTTCTGCCATACAACTGCTCATTTGTACTATGTTGATATATATTTCCTTTGTGCTGTCTGTTTGCTCTGTTTCACTATAATTGATTCATGTCATTTGAAACTGAATTAATGGGGCTAGGATAACATGCACTCTTGTGTACAAAATGTTGTTCTTATATAACAGGAAAACATTAGAGGCATTTATTTTCTGGGGAGCTACACCTGTTGACAATGCCACCTCAATCTTCATGTGAGTGAAATGACATGAAGCAGTGCTATATCCAACATTTCCAGAAGAAAAATCTTATCAAAGGGCAGTTATTCCGGGTTAGCAGAATGACTTCAAAAGATGTAGATTACATCGCGGAATGTCAGAATGTTAGTGATGTGCTTAAAAACAGAGGGTACCCAATGGAACTAATACAACAGACAATAAAGGAGGTTAGTGAAGGTAGACGGGGTAGGTTTGCACCTATTTTAGGTCAGGACCTTAATGGATCTGTACTTATAGGAACTTTGGATCCAAATAATGAGTCAAACAATAGAAAAGATTCATTTATTTTGGATTACAACGGTGATTCAAATGTTATAAGAAGGGTGGTAACCCGTGAATGGGACAAATTTAAATAAGTCACCAATATTGCACCAGTAGTGGTGGGACACTTGCAGTTTACCTATAGACGAGATATGAATTTTAAAAATGTTTTTGAATATGGATGTTCAAAATGGTATATTGGTTCCCGTTCTAGATGTGGGACATACAAATGTGGGGCCTGCTCCCAATGTATATATATATTTTTAATGCCCCTTCAACTGAGATTTCTAGTAGGAAAAGATAAATTAAGAGCAAAGTCTATGCTAATTGTAATAGTAGTGGTCTGGTCTATTTAGCTACATGTAAGGAATGCGGTTCCTTTTACATTGGGAAAACAGAACGCAAACTCAGGACCAGGATTTATGAACACTATTATGAGATCAGCAAGGCCAATTCTAGGAATGCATTATTTCGTCTTAAATCAACATGCTTACAAGCGAGTTATCTCTTTTTTGTTCTAGAAATTGTCCCGAAAGAAATCCGGGGGGGGGGGGGGCATGTGGGAGGCAAAATTGGAGTACCGGGAACTGTATTGGCAAATAATTTTGCAAGCCACCAAGGAACCCGGACTAAATGATATGTTGTCTATTATACCAGTTTTAAAGCTTAGATCTGCTAAACTGTGAAAATCAATTTTGGGTGTCATTTTTTATAGTTCCACTAGAGGGCAGTGATACACTTGTGAATAACAGCATTCAAACAGCACTTTAATATTTTAACATTTTAATAATGTTTATTACATACATTTTGTAAATGATTTTAATATATTTATTTTAGTTTTATAGGATATGAAATGAAATAAAATAATATTTATTTTTATTTTGGTTTATATTTAGATTAGTAATCTCAGGTGATCACAATACGTATTTGAATTTTTATACAAGACATTATGTGAATACAATGGTTTGTCCAATAGCAAATGAGGTTTTAATTGTGTCATAGTATTTAAATGAAAAAGATGTGGATCAGCATTATCTGAGGAAGTGTTACAACGAAAAAGCAATTGTGCATTAGCAGCATTCGTTTCAATAAACTGATTTATATCAACTTTGGCTCTTATTTGGCTGCTCGTGTGGATTACAGTTGATTTTGGTTCCATTTGTGGCCATCCTTATTTGGTAACAGGTTCATAGTTACTAGGTATCTCCACCACAGAGGACATTCTCAGGACTGCAACATCTACACCCTTTAAAAGCACGACATGATACAGTATCAACAGTCCATCTATATACTGTGGGAGTAGAACCAACAGCATTCTGCATCAAAAGCAAGCATTCTACCTGTTGTGCTATTAACAAAACATAAAGACTTAGCATAATCATCCCTAAACTTCTCTCAACCTGAAGAACTATGCAGCACAAGAAATCTGGAAAAAGCCAAAATGTATTGAGGCAGGGGGACAAAGGCTGAAAAAACAAGGACATATTTTAAACATTGCTTGTATAATCTTGGAAAGTTAGTAGAATAAGATGTTTTATATTACCATGTCTTTCCTGAAAGATATGAAGACAAGACAGGAAGACTAAAACTTAAATGGCTATCATTATTTAGTCAATTCAGTTCTCACTGGTTTTCTAGAATGGTATGGGTAGGGAATTTGCTCTTGCTCCTAGTACCTAAGGTACAGGGTTTGAGCCTGAGTAACACTAACCACCAGGTATACTTAACTGGGGCATTTCACACACACACACACACACACACACACACACACACACACACACACACACACACACACACACACACACACAACCACTTTGCACATAGACACACAGAGAACCCCCTTCCACATAGACACACACACAGAACTACTCCGAACATAGACACACACAGAACCACTTTGCACATAGACACACACACAGAACCACCCTCCACATAGACATACACACAGAACCACTCTGCACATAGACACACACACAGGGGGGATCCACTCTGCACAAAGACACACACACACACACACACACACACACACACACACACACACACACACACACACACACACACACACACACACACACACACAGGAACCACTCTGCACATAGACACAAACAAACACACACATAGGGATGGAACCACTCTACACGTAGACACACACACACACAAACACACACACACACACACACACACACACACACACACATACACACACACACACACGGAACCACTCTGCACACAGACATACAAACACAGGGAGAGAACTGCTCTGCACATAGACACACACACACACACACACACACACACACACACACACACACACAGAGGGACCTCTCTGCACATAGATTTCTGACTGAATAATAATAAATCTAAATGATCAGATAGAGAAATGGAGTGTACTGGCAGCAATAACTAGAGTAAATTAGTGACGGAGCAGACTGATGCATACATAATCAGATAAAAACGGAATAATAATGGAGAAGACTGACACACACAGTATCAGATAAAAAAATCACACACACAGTATCAGGTAGAAAGAACTGGACTGGCAGCAATGAGTAAATCACCCACCTAGCACTGAATAATGATGAGGAAATACTGTCTCTCTGATCTGCTTAATGTTACTGGTTACATTAACAGTTCTTCTATTTTGTCTTATTATAAGCTGGGCACGTAGTATCATATAGCATACATTTATATTTTTCTTAACTGAAGGCTGATCCCATTTCTCATCCTGATCTGCATGTAGTTGGGTGCTGGGTAGACACCGCAAAAC
Organism: Protopterus annectens; assembly: GCF_019279795.1. NCBI lineage: Eukaryota > Metazoa > Chordata > Ceratodontiformes > Protopteridae > Protopterus > Protopterus annectens. Next base: position 315,565,772 of record NC_056725.1, read on the forward strand.
GTTTAAATTGTTGCACTGCTGATATATTTCCTACAAAACAGTTGAAAAAACTGTCCAATGAAGCTGATGCCATTCATGCTCGCCCCCTATAGGCTGATGATGAGTGGTGATGTCAGCCAGAAATTTTAAGTTGTAATGCCAAAAAATAAATAAATAAATAAATAAATAATAACAAAATCGGGAATTAAAGGGGCCACTCAGGAATTTGTGGCACCCCATTATTTTGCCCTCAAAACCATTAAATACCGAGGAATTGATTATGATTAAGAGGTATGATGACAATGCCGGTGAAGTTCTCTTACTATGCACTGCCTGCTGTATATGCAATGTATCCTACTGTATCAGCTTACCTTGTTAACTATCTCACCTCTTAACTGTTCCTGTTATTTAAGAACCTACCTCATTTTGTTAAACTGTAGAGCTTTGCTTAAATGTGGTGACCTTGAGGAAAAGATGTTGATTATAATTACTTGCCTTTAATGACAATAATTACCGTTTTGGCATTCTTTTCTTGTTGAGAATACATGTGATAAATTCACACCCATCTTCTTCTGTCAACATTTAAATTTTCAGGTCATGTAAATGTGTATTTGACTGGCCCAGATTATTGCTGCACTTCTCCCTAATTATGGTAAGAGGGGGTGTACATGACTCTATTTATCAATAACCAGTTTCTTTCTAAGCAGCCCTTGCCTCTTATTTATGCATTCCAAGGTGTTCTTACTAGTAGTGGCCATCCATGCATACTTCCTAACTGATATTAAGCTTATTTACCATCTGGTGTTTATACTGTGCGCTCATGCCCAGCTGCACCTCAACATGGTCATTATCAGGTTTTCTGGCCATGAGCAGGTGCTCTTCACCATGTAGAGTTGCTTATCACCTTGCATATTCAATACGTGCTATGCTATGATATCATATGCTATGATAGCCAATCATGCAGGTTTTAGTGTGGTGTACAAGCTTGTTAAAAAATCCTCTGGTATGAAAAGTACTTAACATATTGTCTAGACTAGGACTTGCAATATTCATATATTTTTCTTTTCTTTTGCTTTTCAGTACCCTTTCCCCTTAATATTGCTGCTTTCCTACAAAAGCTGTAATAATTTCTTCCATATTTTTCAGCATCTACAGTCCATGGTTTACAGAAATTTTCTAACATGTCTCTTGTTTATTAATTTATATATTTAATTATGCATTTATAAGTAAATGTATGTATGTATTTATCTATTTATGCATGTTTGTTAACCATGGTAGAGCATTGCTCACAGTATCACAATGATCACAATATCACAATGGACTAATTTCATGGTCATTCCATGAGATTACAAAATTAAAACAAATACAAGCAGAACATGAAAAACGTGTAAACATTATCACATAGTTGTAAGGAATAAAGTAAAATGTATGTGTATAGTATGGGACTCAATGGTTAGAATAGGAAGATATTTACATCATATACATGTTGGTGATTTATATACAAGATGTACAACTTAGTGAGTCATTTAAGTTTGCGTGTATGTATACACACGCACACACACACACACACACACACACACACACACACACACACACACACACACACACACACACACACACACACACACACACACACACATATATATATATATATATATATATATATATATATATATATGTATATATATATGGTTTCACTTCATAGTCTTGAATTACTGAAATCCCAAATTTCAGTAACCCGAGACTATAAAGTTGAACCATTCACAATACTGAAATCCACAATCCCGAATCACACAATCACGAACATACATACACCATACACCACATAACACACACACCATTCCACCCACAGCAGACAAACCACACAACCATACACTACATATAAACAGGGGGGCAAGTCCCCCTGCACCCCACCATGTGGGGGCTGCGTCCCCCCTACTTATATATACCAACTCCGAAGTCGCACATAACATAAAAAAAACTCACACCACACCATCCTCTACTCTTTCGCACACAAATACACATCACACATACACAAACACCAACAAATCAAACACTCAGACTCACACTTACACTTCCATACCCTTACCCACACATACAACGTACAAAAACACACACAAACACTCACTCACCTGCAATCTCAGGCATCATAACACTACACACAATGTACCAGAAATGCATAATCACGATTCGAGATATTCAAATTCGCTCTTATGCACTTTCGGCATTCTGGTTTTCGCCTTCATGATCACGGGTTACTGAAATTTGGGATTTCAGTAAATCGAGATTATGAAGTATAACCATATATATTTATTTTATATATATATATATATATATATTAGAGAAAGAAAGAAAGAGACTTACTAAGGTCAATGGATGCCATATCATGCATACGTTCTGAAAGTTGAAAAGCCGAACTTGTTTAACAAGCATCATTATAAATACAATAAGAATGATAATGGTGGCTGATGATAGAGAAAGTTAAGTCAGGTTACCAGAGGGTAAGTATTTGTACTTTGCTTGCTTGAGAAGGTGTACTTTAGTCAGGACTGAAATTTACTGCATGATATTACTTCTTTAAGAATGGGATGCAAGAATTCCCAAGAATTTGGAACAATTAAGGGAGAAGTTGTGGTTAGTGCATCTCAGTTAATTTATACAAGTTTATAGACTTACATCTCAGTGGGTTTAATGCTTTTGGTTAGAAGATAGGACTTCTGTAGTAGTGTATTGGCTAGTAGTCACAAGATTTCCAATTGTAATATGTTAAGTAAGTGATAGCTTTGAAAAAGGTGCACCTTTTTTAACGGGTAGCCTGTTGACATTGCTGATTAGTTGACAGTGGTGTTTAGATCTTGGGGAGAAGGTAATGAATCTACATATTTTGTTAATAAATTTTGTGGTGTTTTTACTGTTTTTGTTAAATGTTCCAGCTATTAATAGAAAAATATGTTCCACATGAGCAGAGAGGTACATTTCTCTGTGGCGAAGCTAGCAGCAAAGGAAATTATACGCGAGATGTTTCATGCTCAGAGTAGGAAGTAGTTCCTTTAACTTTATTTTTTGTTTTTTTTATGTGAAACAGAAAGTTCAGGATTGAGTCAAGCTAGATATTTAAAGGATGTATTTGTCTCAGTGGGACCATTTTATTGGCTTCTATTTCTAAAGTGTTGAGACGTTTGGGAGTTTCTTGTTTATTCATGAAGCATTATTTTTGTTGCTGAATCATTTGTTGAATGAGTGAATGCCTAATTCTACTTGGTGTTGTATTACTGTATCTGAGCGCTTGGATTTTAGTATTACCATGTTGTCTGTGGTATGTATGAAAGGTGGTGAAGTTGATCGGGGCACAGTTTAAGAACTGGTGGATTTAATTTCTGAAAGAATACTACATTCATTTAGGAAGTTGGAAATTAAGAATTGTTCATTTGTGCATTGCAGTGTGTCAGGAGGAAGAGTGTCGGCATGACTTTTGCAACCAATAAAAATGATTATTGAAAAAAAAAAAAAAAATGTTTATTTCATTGCAAAGTTATTTTAGGCTAAAATAAATTTAATTTTATCTTTTAGACGGCTAAATATTTCTATTTATGTCTGGTAATTAGATATCAAGCTATCCCTATTTCTTTTCCATCCCCTCAATTTATTTTCCTTATATCTTTTTCAGATTTATTCTGTTTTTTTTTTTTTTTTACCTTCCCTCTTTGAAACCATACAAGACTATGGCAATTTCTCTGTGGCATAAACATAGCATGAACTTATATGTTGCTAAGTATAAAAAAGGACAACAATCTTTTTCTATGTGGATATGCAAATCAGATGCTAGAACATTTACTTACAATTATATCAAAGTGATAATATATATGCACCAGAATTATTATTTTTTTTTCAAAAATTGAGAGAATGTGATTTTATTAAGGCAGTGTTCATATTTTCTAACATCCTCTTTTTAAGGGCAAACTCATTACAAAATTCTTATCAAAGGAACGCAAACCTGCCAGCTCTATACCACGCTCAAGTTGAAAATTAATTTGAATGCTGGAGGAGTGCTAGTTTCTTCCATTTTACAGGTCAGGTTACCATTTTAGGCAGCACTCATCTAAAGTAAGCGTAATCTTAAAGATGGTTATATTAACAAGATCTGGGGGAGTAAACTTGCCCCCAAGAGAAATGTATTTCTGGAGCTATTTTAAATGCTGTAGTGGTTATACAGCATATACAAAGTAGAGAAGTCTATGCCTTGGCTTCTGCTGCTAGTTGTCTATAGAGCACAAATAGCATGCTGAGCTGTTTAGTATGTGGCTAGCTCGTTTGATGCTGATTTTCTTATCTTGATGCTTTCATGAGTGTCAGCTAGTATGGATGTCTCACATGTTCCCCACACTGGGGAAGTTAAGTGAAGCCTGTTTTCAGTATGTTTGTAGTAGTTGGCATCTCTTTGAAGAATACAAGCAGCATCTATTTTGTTGTTTTTGAATGCCCTTGCAGCTTTTTATTTCTTTTTTCTTTTTCTGCTTAGTTTGAGTAGTATTCCATGCTTTGGGGGTAAAAAAAGCAGCATTCATTTTTAGTGTGTTTTCGATGTTCCAGCCAGGGTGGCCTCTTTGACTTTCGATTGCAGGACTTAGCAAGACTATTAATGCTGCAACAAAGAAGGCTTATATGCAAATTAGAAAGGCTCTAGAAAATCAGAAGGTAGTCAGAGGTGATGGAAACGATCAGAGAATAAACATGGTATGGTACTGGTGTGAGGGTTGTCATCTCAGAGACCTGGGATAAGCAGCATGCCACAAGAAATATTCATTAACTAGTGATATTTAGTATGCACGTCGCTGCAATACCAGATGGAATGAAGAAAAGGAACAGCCAGTATGCTGATGGCACCAAACTCACAGCAGTATTCATATAGAAAAGTAGTCTCTTGTGTGACATAGTAAGTCGTTTAGGGCTTGCTGACAAGGTGCAATCTGAATTATGCATTTTGATAGATGCAATACAATGGATAACTATGAAGTAAAGGAGACCAAGTCATGGAAAACACAGGAGGAGTATACCCTTGAAGTGATAACTTCCCTTCATTTTATTGACAGTAGTAAGAATTATGATAATGGAATGTAATAGTTTACTTCCAGCCTTTAATAGTCTATTTGCAGTATCATACTAAAAAAAAAATTTGACTTCAACTCTCAGTTGTATCGCATGATTATGCTTCAGTTTCAAACCTACTTGTATTAGTTTACTTTTCCATTGTTATCGAGACGTTAAAGAAAACACCTGTGTTTGTTATTCTAGTTTTAGTAAACTAGCACCTCTCAGCACTGGCTGTCCTTAGCTTTATACTATAGAATGCACCGTACTTATGTTTAGTTTGAACAGCTAAAATTTTTTAAAATTTGTTTTCACTCAGTTTTGTTTGCTTGAAGACAGTGAATACAAATACCTGGCTTCCCTACCTGTGCAAACAAATAAAGTAAAAAATAAGTAAATTTACCGTGATAGGAGGTGTACCGAGGGTACAGCACATACCTCTCAACTCTCCAAATGTTCGCAGAATATCCACATTTTTGCCTCATATTGTTGGTCTGTTCCTCATAAAATTTGAGATTTTTTGGCAAATTATTAAGGATTGAAGTCAATGAATAGTGACAGACATTTGCATTTCAAACTTCAGAGCCTTCAGAAAATGCTTGCTAATGCAAAGCCTGTTATTCTAAGTGTATGAGTAAGTTTTAAAATCTATCTCTGTTTTGGGGCCCTTGTCCCACATTATTTTTGGCTTTGTCCAGATTTCTTGCTTTAAAAGATTGAGAAGTATGGCACAGAATACTCTTTCCCACCACAGTAGTAGTAATGAGTGAATTTCGGGAATGTACTGTGCACTTCTATGACATAGTCAGGGAGAACAGCATATGCTCTACATGTGAAGAAGCTCGATAACATGCTTATTGACACAGATAGTGACATATATGAGGAAAAAATGCTGACACTGTGTGATACTCCTTAAGTGGAAGCAGAGAACAGAGATAGGTCATGGACATCATGCATTGTCAGAGTGCCAAGAAGTGGATCTGAAATGGAGTGGATATAAGTAATAAATAAAACTGTTAAGAAGCAATAGGCTATATGAATGAAGAAGAATAACATCAGATGCATTCATTTTTACTTTTTTTTAATCCAGGAATGCAAGTTGGTCCAGAATATTTTTTTCAGACATGACCTGGATTATGGGCATTATAGTTAATTAATTTACACAGATAGTAAACCTAAATGCATACTTAGAGAGACTTGAATTTAGTCATCAAGACTTGAATTATCTAATTAAATAATTTCTAAGTGCAATACGTCATTTTGTTAGTTCTGCAGGAAAACATCAGTCTAGGTGTATGGAACGTTAACTAGATATAAACATGGGACACAGAAATAATTTTTGAATAATTGCAGTTGTGTTTGCTGCAGAATATTATTGCTATAACAGTGCTAGAGATAGTCATGGAATGTTAACAAACTGACTGCCACCATAGAGTTATACAGAGGAGAAGAATGGATGAATGGTAACATGGGAAACCTAGCAACAGCTAACAATTGATAGAGTGTATGCACTAAATAGACCATATTGTTTTTTTGGTGACCTTTTCATCATACATTAAAAAAAAAAAAAAAAAAAAAAACAGACCTATGTTGCAGTATCTCTCAGTTACGAAAATAATGTCTTCCTACAGCTCAGCAATTATGAAAGCTTTTTTTTTATCCATTTACAATTTCCAGATTTTACCTGCATGACAGTTCCAAAGCTACCAGTTAAATTTTATTAGAGAATGGGTGACCTGTACATCACCACCCTGATTGGGGAATGAATATTCTCCAACAGGGTGCTGATGTACAGCTAATGTCTGCTGAAAAACAAGTCCAAGCTGCAGTGGAACTCATTAAAATGCCGACATCTGCCATTTTTATACTTGCTAAACAGCGCTTTCGCTGTTTATCGAGTATAAAATTAAAACAAAAAGTAAATAAAAAAATAGAAAAGTTTGTTTGTGTGTGTGAGCGCATGCATGCTTGCACGCATGAAAGCTGAAGTAAGATAGAGAGAGAAAGAGATCAAGCACTTCCTGCAACACCTAGTCCATCAGCACATTTTTAAGCATTAAGAGTTGTGAAACTTTTAATGTGGGGCATTATTGTTTTGTATTTATTTGTTTTTATTTTTAAAGGGAAACTGCTGCAATATTACCAAAATCAGGGACAATAAATGGAAGGAAGGAAGGAGGGAAGGAAGGAAGGAAGGAAGGAGGGAAGGAAGGAAGGAAGGAAGGAAGGAAGGAAGGAAGGAAGGAAGGAAGGAAGGAAGGAAGGAAGGAAAGGAGGTATGTATGTGGGGGGCCGCAATATGTTACATTTTGATTTTTTTTAATTTACCTCTGAGTATGAAATTGGTTGTAATTTGTTTGTGAATTTGTGTGTGTATGTGCATGTGTGTGTGTGTGTGTGTGTGTGTGTGTGTGTGTGTGTGTGTGTGTGTGCTTGTTTTTATGCATAATTTTCTGAATCTCACTGCATTTCTGAATATGTTTGTTTCAGTTTATATGTTTGTATGCCTGCCTGTGCTTCTAAGTGTACATGCATGCACGCACACGTGTGTGTGTGTGTGTGTGTGTGTGTGTGTGTGTGTGTGTGTGTGTGTGTGTGTAACTATGTGTAAATATTAAATGCTTATCAATCTTATATTTTGGTTGCAACATACTTGCAGCTACATATACTACAGTAAGTTTGAAACATTAAGTGGAGGATTTATTTTACATTCAAAATATTTAAAAAATATATGAAAATTAAAAAACAAACAAACACAAAATAAATTTAACAGATAGCCCATTCTCTAAGCACAATAATGATATCCAGGGTGTGTGTTATTGTGTAAATAACATCTTTCCAGGGGTGTATTATTTACACAATAACTCACCCTGTTGGGTATTATTGCTTGCATATTGAGACTTTTACTAACAAACAGAGGTAGCTAAAACACATATAATGCATATAAGTGGAATTCGTAGACAGCTTATATACCTCACATAGCTGTGCTTCTAAGTGTGCATGCATGCATGTGTGTGCGTGTATGTGTGTGCGAGTATGTGTAGACATTAAATACTTATCAAACTTATAGTGAAAGTGGTTTTGCATAGTGCCCAAGGGACTAGTGAGTCATAATTGCCTAACTACTCAGTGACTTGGACTTACTTTACTGAGTAGAGAAGGTTTTCATAGCTGCAAGTAAATGCAGTAGTGTGTGGGCATGACCTATGCTAATATAGCACTTGTCCATCAAAGTGCACTGCTCTGCAGGGAAAGTTGTGCAGTACTGTGATTAATAATTATCTATACAATCCAAGATCATAGCAGAGCAACACACATAATGCATTTAAATGTATATATGCAGTAATTTGCTGTTTGAATGAGAGAATCTGAACATGATGAAAAGTAACAGTTCCATGCTCAGGGTATGATTAAGATAAACAGATTAGTTCAGTATATTCAGTTCAAGTCTGTATGTGAGTGTGCACATCTGTGTTCATGTGTCTGTCTGTGCATGACAGTGTCTTAGCAGTTAAAGTGAGTGTACATATTAAGATCTTATTGTTAAAGCATGTGTCTTTGTCTCTGTCTGTGTTTGATGGCTGGGAAACTCATGAAAGTGTACTGTACTAGTACTAGATGTGTGCATGCCTTTCTCTGTGTCTTTGTGTAAGAATGTGTGTGAGATAGAGGGAGAAAGACAGAGAGAGTGAGTGTGTGTGTGTGTGTGTGTGTGTGTGTGTGTGTGTGTGTGTGTGTGTCAGTGTGCTTGAGTATATATATATATATATATATATATATATATATATATATATATATATATATATATACACGTGTGCATATATGTATTCATGTCTGTGTGTGTTTGAGTGTGTACATGTGTGCATGTGTGTGTGCGCGCACGTGTGTGTGTGTGTGTGTGTGTGTGTGTGTGTGTGTGTGTGTGTGTGTATGTATGAGAATGCACATGCAATTATCTGTTTCTTATGTGTACTTACATGACTCACTCCACAGTATAGTAGGGTGCTCAGGGGAACTACTTTGTTAAGTGAAGCACAGCATGCGTATTTTGTATTTATGCAATTTAGCACCATGTAGGCTACACACAACTGTGACTCATATTAATACTGAGCAGTTGAACTCTCCTCATATGATCAGCACGATTTGCCATACTGCAAGCATTAGTATGAATTTCAACTAGTGTGCAAAACACATCTCTGTCATTGGTGGGAATAACGATTCAGAATCAGACATTAGGGAATGCCAACTGAACAGCTATTATGCCTTTGAATATTCTGTTATTGTTTAGATTTGTTTCTCCAGGGGTAATCAAGGGATATGCCTTACCTTCATCTTTAGAAAATAAATATTTGTGTTCATATTATTTTCTAAAGGTGATTATTGCCTCTTTTCCCCTTACAAGTTTGTATTATCCAATTCAGATGAAAATGTTCATATTATTGTTTGAAGATGGCTATATCCTTCTTCCCATCTTCCATGTTTGGATTATCAGAATGAGATAAAGAACACATTTTGACAAAGACATAATGTTGCTGGTTATGGATACTCAAAAAAAAAAAAAAAGATTATTTATCTATCTAACACACTCTATATATATATATATATATATATATATATATATATATATATATATATATATATATATATATATATATATACAGACAGACACACACACACACACACACACACACACACACACACACACACACACACACACACACACATCCAGACACACACACACACAAAGACAGGAGAACGCAGGAATATCTAAGCAGTTTAATTGATTTTTGTTTTATTATATAATTTTGCCATGCAAGGTACATACTCCTATTGGTCATTTCAAATTTCAGGAAAGAAATCAGTGTTGTACAATTTCAGTATGGTCCTATGTATGTATACAACAAGACATAACAGATGTATTTGTCATAAGATATTAATGAATTATTTACCCCTCAAAATTTTATGTGATAAAATCTAGCAAAATATTCAGCAAGCAAGATATGCTTCATTGATTACATGTGATTTACACAGTACCAGGAAAATACACACCCTCCAGTTATGAATCTATGGGCATATTTAAGGACTTATTCATGTTTTTTGTTTATTTTAAGCTATATAATCTAGGCATTTTGCATATTGTCCTCTTAATGCTAAAAAATAATTCATTTCATATAAGGTTTCCTTAGTCATTGTAAGTATTCATAGCCTGAATCTCCTCTCCCCTTGCCCTTTAATAAATTAGATATTCAGTCATCTGTTCATTTGATCTTAAATTTGAAGGTTCTTCTCTGTATGTTTTTTTCATTTCAGAACTAGACAACACTTCAGTCTTTATCTCTTTCCTTCTCTGTCCTTCATTGCCTATTGTTCTCTATGTAGCTTACCCTCAGTTCTAAGGGAAGGAATATTTTTTTCTTAGGTAAATGAGTTCACATAAGAGACAAAATAATACAATGATTGATGTTTTTCTCATTGTGCTATTTTCCCTAGAGGTCAAAAGACAGTTTTGATTCATTTTCCCCTGTCTCATTTGTTCTTACATATAAATGATGCAGTCATCATCAAAAACATGACAGTTAAACATTATGATGGCCTACAGGTTTCTGTAGCAAAAAGGTACAAAAACTATTGTCTGTATTCTTCTTTCCAAATATGCCAGCTGCCTAATCAATCTGTTTTCTGTAAATGATCAAGCTATTAACAATCAACAGTAAAACAAAATGTTGTAGTGCTGAATGCAGATGGATTTTTATAATCAAGCAGCTGACAGTTTTCAACATGAATAAAATGTATTAATTCTTATTTTATGATTTAATTGCAATAGGCTGTGAAATGTAGTATGCCAAGACACCATCAAGTGATAAATTACTAAGCATGCATTTGCTGTTTTGTAATATATTTCCATTGCTAAGCAATAAACTAACAGACTTTATAAGAACTAAATGACTATTTCCCTGTTTTTGAGCATCGCTTGTCTAAACTTCACCTTGACAGAAATTTGAATGCGTTTTGACCTAAGTGATAATATATGTCTATGGCATGTTAAAGAATAATCTAGCAAATTATGTCATGTTTTGTATTAGCTTCTGCGTTATAAAATAAACAGAAAAATACTGCTGTGTTGTTTCCATTACAGATTACATTTGGCAAAGGTTTGGTGTGACTGATTTCAGCTTTGGAATAGATATATCTAGAAAAGTGTTCCTCCCTGAATAGACAATATTGTCAGGATTGTATTCCTGTTCTGCTTCCAGTAAATAAATATGGCTTGCCATCAGCCTTACACATCAACAGCAGCTTAAGACAAAGCTCTATGTTACCACCCTACAGTACCATCTAACAAACACTGCCATAACATTCTGAAAGAATCATAGTTGAAAGGGGTTCAGTGATTTGTAGACTATGGTCAAAAGCTGATACCACTTAAGATAAACAGTCCTAAGAATAAGAAACATCTACTCAAGAATTAAGTCATAACCTTCTTCTCAATACCACCCTTCCTATACTAGAGAAAGGATTTGATACAAGTGGTTGAGTGAAGGAAGTTTGCAGATATTCTGGCAACATTTTCCATGGAGGTATAAATGTCACCTTAGGTTGCCACTAAAAATAAGCTACAAGACTACTGGGACTAATCTAGTCAACAAATGATAAAATAACCAGAGCCCAGGCAATCTGAGTCCACATAGGGATATAGTTTTTTCCAGCATCCCTACTCAGATCTTAAAAAGTAGTGTCCCCCTAGCCTTATCCTAATAAATATGCAGACATATCGTTTACCACTGTTACGTTTAAAGCAAACCAATGATTCTAAAAGAGTTTTCTCTCAGATATATTGAAAAGTGTGAACTTTTACTAACTAATGGGTTACAGAAGGCCAATAAGTGCTCACAGCTCAGTTTGATTGCAGTGTATGTTCATTTTTTGCAGATTTTCCACAATTGATTCCCCTGGTGCCATTGGGATATACAAACTCAGGTATTTGCATCCCATAAATGCCTATTCAAACCCTCTTTCAACCATTACCTGCTTGTCTTTTCTCTCAATAATAGTACAAAACACTGACTTGCAAATGCTATTATATTGTATGAGTATTTAGATATCTATTACTCTCAACTCACTACTCTCAGATTGCTCTGAATTACTCCTGTAGCCTAGTACATTATTTGTGTGAGTCAAAATTTTACTTACTGAGAGGAAACACCTCCAAGGAAGTGTGCCATGATCAGTTCCTGGGCTACAGAATTAATGCTTTAATGTGATATTTAAAAAATATCAGGACAGTGGATACACATGGTAATTCTTAATGTCATATAACATCTAAGGAATTTAATTACACTTGATCCTAGCTTAAAGCATGCAATACCATAGCCAAATATAGTCATATAACTGCAAAATAATCACAAAGGGAATCTCATGGATTTCTTCAAAAGTTTCCTTCGATGTCATTCTGTCACACAAATGTAAATTGTTTTTATGATCCTAAACAAGGAAGATGACCGTCTCCCTTTATAAAAATACCTACACCATATTCAGTAAGGGAACCAATACCTTGCATATCTGATAAACCAGTATATTGGCAACAATCTTTTGTTTACAGCTAGTGAAAGACATTGTCCTGTAGGCTGTTATATCTAGAGGATCCTTCTCTGATGTTAACTAAAGCATGTTAGTAGATGCTAGATTCCCATTTTACACTTTCCACTTTCTGTCAGGTAGACAAATAAATGGCATAATGAGGAGACCACCTCTGAGATACTCAACAATATGATAAGACAGCAAGACCATCATTGACTGGAGGTTTCTCTGGTACGCAGATTTGGTAGCAGATGTTATCTTATTTAAATAAATGGGGAGATCAAGGAATTTTTCTGTAAAGTTGATAACTTTATTATGTAGATCAATTCCAGGTGCATCTGTAGTTAAGAAAATCTGCCCTTCCCTGGACTCATAATATAGGTGCTGCAAGTATCGATCAAACTGAGATGGAGTCTGATGTGGCTGTTGGAGCAGGATACTTGAGGATGGAACCCTAAGCACTGGAGTCTACTGTGAGCTTGTTGAGGAGTACCATTTATTGCAGATTTTCCCCAGTCCCAGTTCACTTAGTATTTGAGAACTGTGTTTTTTAATAACTGCTTCATTTAACAACATATTTCTCTGCACCTTGAGGACTACAAGAATGTCTTTCCCCTCCTAAACCTTTCACTGATCTAGCTGTTACAACGTATGTGCAATGTGCTCAACACCTACTGTAAATATAATCATAAACATTCTGTCAGCTCATTTCCTGCTATTGACAGTATCCTACAGCATGACCCTTAATAGAGATCCAGTCCAGGTTCACCATTTCTGACCTTATCCTTATATGACTAACCTAGCACAAACTACCTCTATGAAAATAAGAACCATAGATTTCTTATGCAGCAATAAACTCACATCTCTAAATTGTGATTCTGTGTCTGGGTAACCACAGCTCATAATTTTGCATGCTAGCGAAACATTCTTATCTTAAGTAATGCAACTCGCTTTACCTACGGCTCTCCGACTATAAACATGATCACTTGTAGCAAGTTGTGAACTCTACTGCTCTTTCATCTACAGCTAGTCTAGGTTATGTACTTATTACTCAAGCTCTCTAAAATCTGTGCTGGCTACCAGTTTTATCTTAAATGACATTTAAAGTTCTGTATTTGTTCCTTCTAACCCAATAAACCATCTACATATTGTATGGCTTCTTCTTGCTAGTTAGGTTACTTTCATCGGTATTCATAAGTGCATTTAGGAACATCTGAATCTCTGCCCTTTAGCAAACAAGATCCATAACTCTAAAATCTTCTTCTGCAATGGATTAGCAAGTACCCTGTTCCTGCAAGCCTAAAAAAAGTGCCTTATGACTCATTTATTGTCTAAGGCCTTGCAGAGCTTTAGTGTAGTCAAGGCTTTGCTGCTTCATTCTGAGTTTAATTCTGATGCCTGCCAAAAAAGCAATTACTAACAAATAGAAATGAAAGACTAAACCAACTGTACTAGAAGTAGTAAATATAGTAACAAAGACAAAAGCACTTAAAGTTGGATCTTTAAAAAGGATAGGAGCAAATCACATATAAAAAATGAAATTTGTGGGAACAATGCATGCAGAATAATGTTTTGAAGGAAGAATGAGGTTTAAGGAAAGGCAGGAATTGAATGAGGTAGATAATGTTTGACAGACAATGACTGTATAGAAGATATGTGATGTATAATGTTTGCAAGTGAAAATATGTCAGTATGGCTTGTTTTCGTTGAAATAAACGTATGATTCCCTATGTCATAAATAATAATTTAATAAGAATGATTCTTGTTAAAAAATAGAATAATGCATTGTCTTTATATAATATGATGATTAATCTAGCACTATTAATTTTTAATTAAGTTGTATTTCCAGCATATTTATTGTTTTAATATGTGTGTGTTTCTGTGTGTGTGTGTGTGTGTGTGTGTGTGTGTGTGTGTGTGTGTGTGTGTGTGTCTGTGTGTGCGTGTATGTGTGTGTGTGTGTGTGTGTGTGTGTGTGTGTGTGTATGTATATGGATGTATGTGTGTGTATGTATATGTATATATATATATATATTTTTTTTTTCAATATATACATATAGTTATAAAAATATATTTTTATATATAATCTATATGTATAAACACACACACACACACACACACACACACACACACACACACACACACACACATACATATATATATATATATATATATATGTATATATATATATATATATATATATATATATATAAACACACACACACATACACACACACACACACACACACACACACACACACAGAAACACACACATATTAAAGCAATAAATATGATGGAAATACAACTTGATTACAAATTAATAGTGCTAGATTAATCATCATATTATATAGGTTCATAGGTAGGTATTAGGTTATCGGCCCTGGGGCCTATACAAGCCCAGCCAAAAAGGTACCCTGGCTTTTGCCACCCAAGAAAATTATTTTCCTGTGCCACTGTTGAGCAGAGCCACAGAGGTGAACCCCTGGGTTAATTTCCTATTTCCCATCCAATCATCAAGATTTTTCTTGAAGAGTGCTAATGAGGAGCTTTGTTTAATATAGATAGGTAGTTTATTCCAGAGTATGGGAAGTCTCTGGGACAAGAATCTATCCCTCTGGCATGCTCTGTTTATTGTGGTGACAAGGTTTAGGTCCATAGAGCTTGTAGCTTGGTGGGATTTGGATTTCTTTAAGTGGAGTATGTCCATAAAGACAATACGTTAGTCTATTTTTTTAACAAGATCAACAAAATTTATCCCAGTTTGTATAAGAGATCTCTCAACAAAGAGAGAGATTCCTGACACTTTGTAAAAGACTGCAAAGATAATCAAGTCATCTTCTTCTTCTTCTTCTTTCAGCTTTTCCCGGTTAGGGGTCGCCACAGCGGATCACCTTGTCCACACATTGATTAGCAGTGGAGTTTTACGGTGTCGAGTTGCCAGCCCGGCGCCCAACCTTCCACAGAAGGCACACTCACACGCACAACTAGGGCCAATTTAGAGTGTCCAATCCACCTGCAGCATGTCTTTGGGATGTGGGAGGAAACCGGAGCACCCGGAGGAAACCCACGCGACCACAGGGAGGACATGCAGACTCCACACAGAAGACACCCCAGCCGGGGATCGAACCGGAGAACCTCTTGCTGTGAGGTGGCAATGCTAACCACTGCACCACCGTGGCCGCCCAAAGATAATCAAGTCATCTAATTACTGAAAAATGTGGATACCCTGTAGCCTGCAATGAGGTATAGCTGGTGCTAGGCATTTTATGATCACCCTTGGGGCAGTAGATAATCCAAAGGTAAAGCAGAGAAGTGATAATGTGATCCAGACACAAAACCTTAAAAAATATCTGGTCTGAATAAATAGGAATGTGATGATAAGCATATTTAAGTCTAGTGTTACCAAGGAACTTTTAAACAGGAAGAACAGGTAACAGGTTTAGGAAAATATCTAGAATTTGTCTACAAGAATTTTCTTTTTTTGGCACTAGGAAAGTCTTTGAATAAGTACCCTTCCCCACCTGGGGATAGCATATGATGAAAAAAACAGTGTAAACAAAAGAGTCTGATCTGGAGGAAGAGTATGACCCCCTAGAAAGATTGAATTTCCTCCTACTGCCATCTGTAGCCTTGATGAGTGATCTTCAGAACTCATTTGTCTAAAACAATCCGTTGCCAAAGAGAAAAATGGAGATTCAGACTTTCTGAAAGAAAAAAAGAGGCCATGGTGGGAGGGGGTCACAAGTTCTCATGGAAAGTCATTCAGACTTATTGGACTGTCCTTGGTTTTTGGAGGTGTGAGACTTTTTTTGAAACCCCTTGCCGTTTCTTCTTAAACATCTGTTTACCTATATTTTCTTTAGACTTTTTATACTACATTTTGCCAAAATTGGATGAGGAGTTAGACAATACCTTAGAAAATTTGGAAAGGGAGGGCTGAAAAATCTTAGAGATTCCCTAGATCAGCTTATCACTTTCTTCAAACTTTTTAAACTTATTAAACACCTCTGCAGCAGACTAGCCAAAAACTGAATCTCTATCCAAGGGGGAATTTTAAATCTTATTTCTAAAATCTTTGGGAGGTTCTGAGAAAGCAGCCTTGCAAACTCCTCAAACAGTACCAGTGGCCATAGCCCTGGAAGAATTATTAACGGAGTCATACACACACACACACACACACACACACACACTGTAAACAATGAGTACTGACCTGTGCAACAGAAGTAGCCTAATTATTTAAAGTAGATTTTTTTCCTCACAAGAAGAAACTGCAGATAAAACATTCTTCATACTTTCACAGTTAATCAGAGCAAATGTTAACATATTAGCCTGATAATTCCATATTCTGAAAATAAAATTTGCAGTAGTATACAGCTTTTCCCATACTTATAGATATTGATGTCCATATTTCACAATTAAATAGGTCCACAAAAAAATGGGAACGCTATGTAGACATAGAAAAATTCTATCTGATCAAGCATGAATTACACTAGCCCAAACACACCTACTGTCCACCCTTATGTACTACACCAATCCTTACCCAGACAAGAAAACAGAACCTTGACAGACTCGAGTTATGATACAATAAAATTGACAGATCTGCTAATAACTCCACCTTCAAAGCCCACCACTGTCAGGCCTTACGAGAACTTAAATGGTAGAACTTCCTCAACTACTCAACTATCACCAATTAGTACTTGCCTACAATATTGTGAAATATCCTGAAAAAAAAAAAAATAAATCAACTTCAAGTGAAGTTAGAACTGCTGGGTCAGGTTTTGGAGCAGTGTATAAAAACATAAAAGAGTTAGCAACTTTACACACCCTATCTGCCTTTTTATGGGTAGCTTGTTGACTATCAAGAAACTTGTGGGCAGTAACAGACATCCTCTAAAGTAGACAGAACAGCAAGAATGGGTGTAGGTTTTGGAAATACCTTCTATAACAAGTCAAGGTATTTTCTGAGGGACTGCAAAACTTCATTGTTCACTGAAAACACTGGCACATTCTAGCAATAGTTTCAGAGAAAGAGAAATCCTGCAGGGAGAATCAGAAACTGAGTACTCCTCTGAGTCTGAATCAGAAGTCTGAGGAGAAAACCCTGTATCTGTACCTTCATCTTCCTGTTTAGACTCAGTCTCTTGAATATCTTCTGGAAAATATATATCCTTCTTGCTTTTCCCAGGAACTACTTTACAAGAAAGATACATAGCTTGAACTAAACCCTGAGCCAGACCTAGTAAATTACTTTATCTAAGGAAATTTAAGAAAGAATAGACACGTTTAGTTTTCTGTTTATGTTTGTCAGGGAGAATGGGGAGAATCATGTTACTACAGACAACAGCAGCTTCCTCAGGGATGGGCACAACATTTTGACACAGCAGTGAAGCCTTCCCTGTTATCTCTTGCAGGACCAACAAGAGTTTTTCTCCCTTGACGACTGAGGTACCCCAACAGTCACAGAGGATGTGGCTAACCCCCAGTCCATAGTTGCTGTAGGGGGTACAACAGAGAGATCTTGGGTAAACAGATGAGTGATATGAGGGATAGCAAATGGCACAGCAGCATTACCCACCTGCGGCTGAGGCAAATTGCTAGCCTGTTGTGGTGGCAAAAGCTGTTTGTTTAACTTTTTCTTTTGGACCAGTAATTTGTTCCACTGTCAAGCCAAAAATGATGGGTCTTTTCCAGAGAAGACAAGAAGCAAAATGCCAGTAAAAACTGCAAGTCTTTAAAAGTCACTTTTTCACAGAAAAGCTCAGTAAAGAGCACTTTAGAACACTTTGTCAGCCCCCCCCCCCAAAAAAAAGTAAAATAAACACAATTTCTCAATAAAAAAAATATTTTTCAGTTATTTTACATAACTTTTAAACTGACAGGAAAAAATAGCACTCCTGTTTAAAATAATGATACAGCCTCATGACAGTCCATAAAAACACAAAACTACTAGCTTTAGCAACACAAACAATACCTAGAAAATGGAAAGTTTTTTCCCCCCAAAGGGAAATTCTCTCCCCAGCAAAGGCACAGCACCAAGCAGACCACTGATCCTTGAAATTGTTTGTGAACTGTGCTCTTCAGCAGCAATAAAGCTCTGAAGGGCTTGCCACTCAGACATATCTTTTAGTCAACTCAGGTCAAGCTGCTTGACAGTTTGAGTACATGGAAGATGTCCTGTAGCTTTGGAAGCTGGATAGATGTTATATCCTTAGCAGGATATAACCCATTGCAGCAATGATTAGTAGGAACAACATTTGTTGCCAACTCTACTGCCACATATTGGAGAGAACACACAGATAGCTCCATATCATGCAAATGAGACTAGCAGGTCTCCCTCTCTTGGGTGGATTCGTACTCCCTACCTGCATTACCACCCATTTGTAGGGACCAGAAGCCTTCCAAGTTATGCAATTCAGACTAACATGTATTCCTCCCTCAAGTGCATTTCTGCTGTTCAGTCATACTGTAGCCTATTGCTGTGGACAGCAAGACATCTAGATTATGGAATTTCTGATAGGAGGTATTCATCCCTCAGGTGAGTTCCTGCCATTCGACTTCAGTGACATCTACTGGTGTGGACTGGAAACTTTCTAAATTATGGAACTGAGATAAGCAGATGTTTCTCTTTCAAGTGTCTTTCTACTGTTTTATTTCAGTGCCACCTATTGATAGAGGCCAGAAGCCTTCTAATTTGTGGAACTGAGACTAGCAGGTGCTTTTCTTAATGGTGCATTCCTACTGCTCAGTTGAAGTGCTATGTGTTTATGAGTACTGAAGCCTTCTAAATTCTGGATTTGATACCAGAAGGTGTTCTTCTGTCATATTCATCTAAGATTGTTAGCTGTTTAGTCAGGTGCATTTCTGCTGTTCTGCCATAGTGACATCTATTGGTGCTGACTAAAAAAATTCTAAATTATGGAATTAAGATCAGCATCTTGTTATTTTCAGGTGTGTTCTCTCCATTCACCTGCAATATCTCTTATTGCTGTTCATTTCTTGTGTTTGCCCTGGATGTTCAACTAAAGTGTCAACAAACAAAGGTGATGAGAAGACTTTTAAATTATGGGATTGAAATATGGAGGTGTTCCTCTGTCAGAGATGTTCCAGCTATTCAGCTCCAGTACCTCCTACTGATGGCGACCAGAAGCTTTGCAAGTTATAGAATTTATACTATCAAGTCATTCCTCTCGCATGTGTGCTCCTGAAGCACAGCTACAGTACAACCTACTGGTCAAGACCACAACTCTTCCAAATTATTAAACTAAGACTAGTAGGTTATCCTCAGTCTGGAGACTTCATGCTGCTGAGGTGCAGTTCTACATACTGTGAAGCATCAAAATTTTGTAATTGAGACTCACAAGTGTTCATCTTTCTGTGGCATCCCTGTTGTTGAGCTGCAATGCATCCTAGACACCTACTAAATTATGAAAATTATAGAGGCAGGTGTTCATCTGGCACCTTCCTGCTGTTCAGCTGCAGTGCCACCTATTTATGGGAGCTGAAAGTCTATTAAATTAAAGAATTCAGGACTACGTTTGGGTGTATGCAGTGCCACCTATTTATGGGAGCTGGAAGTCTATTAAATTAAAGAATTCAGGACTACTGTTGGGTGTATTCTAGCTATTCAGCTACAATTATAGTTATATGTGGGGACAAGAAGTTTTGTAAATTATGGAATTCAGAAACACAGGTGTTCCTCTCTCAAGTGCATTCCTGCTGTCCAGATGCAGTGGTACATATTTGTATGAGAAATAAGCCTTCTAAATTATGGAATTGTAACTAGTAGAAATTCCTATCTCACATTCATATCTGATGTCCAGCTAAAGGGCCACCTATCCATGATAATGAAATGCCTTCTAAATTACTAACTAGAGATTAATAGCTGGCCCTCTGTCAGGTGCATTCCTCCTGCTCAGCTGTACTGCCACCTATTCGTGTGGACTAGATGCTTTCTAAACCATGAAATTCAAAGTAGTATGTGTTCATCTGTTGGGTGTGCTCTGGCTGTTCAGGTGCAGTACTTCCTATTGATGGGGACTAAAAACCTTCGATGTTATGAAATCGAGGAAAACTGGGTGCATGCCTGCTGCTGTGGAATCTAGAAACATTCTAAATTATAACATTTAGACAGGCAGGTGTTCCTCTCTCTCAGGTGCCTTCCTTCTGGTCAGCTACATTAAAGTAAAAACAAAAACATCACACACTGTGAAAAGGAAGAAAAAAAATGAAATGCTTAATCCTCAGTCTAGCATTTTCATCATTAAAGACAGTATCAGAACTGAGTTTAAATCACTTCACATACAATAATCACATAAATCACATTACGTGATACACCCAATAAATACAACCTAGCAATAAATCACATGACAAGATACGCCCAATTAATACAACCTATCAATCAAAGCAATTTGTCATAAAATATACTTAACTAAACATTAAAACATTTATATTTCGAAATAATTTTACTAGTAAGATGGCTGTTCAAATCAGGGAGTTTTCCAGCATTTCCTTTAGCCTGCCACTTTAATTCCTTGATTTCAAGATAATTATTACTATCCCACCCACATCAGCTGCATTACTTCCTATTGCAGAGGCCTTCTGAATTATGGAATTCCCACTAGGAGATATTCCTCTCTCTGGAACGTCCTGCTGTTCAGCTGCAGACTTGCCTACTGTTGGGAACAGAAAACCATCTAAAAATAGCCTCTTGGCTGCTTTACTGCTATTCAGCTGCAGTGTCACGTATAGGTGGTTACACAAAGCCTTATAAATGATATAATTCAGACTAGCAGGTTTTAATCCCTCAGGTGTATATTTGCCTTCTAGCTGATATGACAGTTACTGGTGGGAAACAGAGGCTTTTTAAAGTTTATTGGTCATGTGCTGAAGCAAGTACAAATAAATCTTTGGCATGGGATATAACCTTCTTATGAGCTACAATAACAAATTCTACAGTTTTAATGTAAAAAAGTGTGCTGTTTTTGCATTTTATTTTATTATTAAGAAAGGTGTCCTGATTTTTTTCTCAAAGATGAAACATAAAAACTAACCCCCTAGTGTTTCACTACCCAGTATAATGCATTACTGTATTTCAGTGCTAAACATATTAGCCATAACACTGTAGTACTGTTTTACTTTCTACAAAGACAAGTTAACTAGTTCTTGAAGGTGGAATACTTTATACTGAAAATGGGCATGAGGTGATATTGTAATAAAGCCACAATATAAATAAGGCGCTACTTCTTCAAAGATGTAAGTGCTTTTATTTATCCCTAATGATGTGCTGTTGACTGTAAATATTTGTCCAATGTCTACCATGATATGAGGGAAACTAAAAAAAAAAACAGCACTTTATAATTTTAATTATTTCTTTGAAAAAACACATGTAACTGTAATATAAGGAGTATAACAGGAAATTAAGTTAACAATAAAACAAATATGCTTCTGAAAGTGATTTATTCACTTTAAAGTTCAAGTGTAAAAGTTTTTTGTCACTTCTTTTTGCTGCATTTACGCTTTCATCATATCAAGTGGGTTTTCTAATTCTAAAGTATGTAGTTCTTCCTTTTTTTTTTACATCTATATATATATTAAGCTTAAAATATTTTACTTGTATGTACTGTATGCTGAGATGGTCTCTATTGCTTGCTGATTTTGTATATCTATCATAAGAGGCTTTTGTCTCTTTCTGCAAAGATTTGAAGCCCACTTAAACTAGGTTTAAAAATCAAATCAACAATTGGGAGTTCCCTGTTGAGTGAGGATTTTAAACCCATATGTTCTTGTCTGTGAGTGATAAAGCTGCATTCTATTTTACCTGTTCCATGTTGTTTTCTGTTTTAAGAAATCTGCTTGGTCTGTTGTTTTTGTTTTATGTGATAAATATACACTTAAATTTGCTAGGCTGCACATTTCACAAGTTTTTTCATTGGTTAAATTGAGTGATACTTACATACACAATGAATTTCTGGGCCTTTGTCTTTTTTCTGAAAAGATATCAAGTCTGCATAAGCTAAAGTACTGCTGATGATTCCCTGCTACTTTTTACTATCCACCCTCCCCTTTGTTGATTTGCTTTTTAAACCTGGTGATTTTAAGCTACCCAAAACTACTGTAAATTGAGCTTAATAAGCTCTTCCCTTTCTATAATGCTGTTCATTTCTTGACTTATTTATTTGCCTTTCCTTGTGCTCATATTGAAAAAGTGCATTTTGTCTCTCATTGTCTGTTAGACTAATTTACTTGCTTTGAATTCATTATCAAGCTAGGTAGCCTGGACTGTTTATGTTGAGAAGTACATGAGATTTCTGCATGTTGTTTTATTGGCTGGAGGGTTTATTAATCAGCTTATCTTGTTTTTAGTGCCTTTATAAATTCTGTACAGTTGAGTAGGTTTGAGCTCACTTATACAAAGTGAAGGCTTTATTAAATAATCATACTTTTGTAAGCTCTTTAAAGTACACTGCTGTATCTTTATCTTTAAGTTTCTTTGTGGTAGTACTTTTTATCTTTTAAGATTGTTTTTGGTAGCATTTCACTTCAGACATTCCTTTACTGTGCTTTTACATTAGGAATACTGAGTTTATTCAGCTAGTGGCAGCAAGTGTTTACCTGGTCTGTTTGCACTAGGAAGCACACAAAAGGGCTCTAAGTATCTTTTTGCACATCTTCTATACTGTGAATGAACTTTAGCAGTTTCAAAACAACTGTTTTGTCTGCTGCTGCTTTAAGGAGTTAATTGCACTGCAGTACATTGTATCTGTTAGCTGTAGGGCTGTTGTAGGTAGTCTGGGTGGTTTTGTTACACTTGGGCTCCACACCAGCTATTCTACATTAAGAAGGTGTTTTCTGCACCCTTGTGGCAGAGGTGTACTGATCTAACCTATCTGAGTTGAGGATTGCTGGTAGAAGGCTTATTGCGTGCTTCCCTGATTGGTAGTTAGCTTAAAACTTGTTTCTGTTTCTCATATTTAAGCCTTGTGTTTGTGTGGTGTTGCTTTCTGCACAATGTCAGTTAGCAATGCCCTTGTATAGATGCAAAAACCTAGAAGCTCAGTTTTTCCCTAAACAGTTGTCAGTGAAACTCTTTCATGTGTTTCTGCTGCTCTAGGAGCAGCTCAGTTGCACACTGAGCAGTGTTTCCTTATTAATCAAAATTAGCCTACACAAAGTGCAGGTCCCTCTTGTAGTTTTGGTACTACCAGCATAGTCTAATCAAATTAACCCATTCCCTCCCCTAATAAAACATACAGTAAGAGCCTGGCATCATGGACAGACAGTTTCCCATCATCTCACTGGCCAGCCTAATAGACATGGGCATCCTGAGGCAATGTAGCAAATGTCTCATGTACACTGACAACCACTTACTCCTGAAACAAGCAAATACTTTATGTGAGAGATGTAGTCACATTATGAAATTATAGGCAAGACTCTCACATAAGGACAAACTGAATACCAAACAGGTAGTCAGCAGACATACACTTCCCACACTAAATAGTGTTTCAACACATAAACTCACGGGTCTACTTCATATGACCTAAATTTCATTTGACTGAAAATCATTTTACTGAGACCAAAACACTGAAAGTTCAATAGACTGAAAACTCATTTGACCGAAACTCATAACACTGACACATTAAAGTAAAAGATACATGCCCTTTTCTTCACTGCAGTGTCATCCTGGAGTTAGTATATATAGTGCTGTGCCCCCCACACTCCCCCTAACTATATATACAAACTCCAGGATCCCACTACACTATAGGGAGTGCTAGGAGTCTAAACAAAAAACTGTGTCAGTGTTATGAGTTTCAGTCAAATGAGTTTTCGGTCTTTTGAACTTTCAGTGTTTTGGTCTTAGTCAAATGAATTTCAGTCAAATGAAATTTAGGTCATATGAACTAGACCCAAACTCACATATGTGAAGGTACTCAATAGTATCTTACCAAAAGATCAGAGACCTCCCATAAGGAAACCACTTACACACATAACAATGCAAAAAACAACCATAACACATAATAACACACACACCAATGTCTCAAAAAAATAAGCCCATAAGGTGCAACACCACAAAAACTCATGCATTGGTCAGAGATGACTCAACTGTAAGACACACGGAGGTCCCTGTCACCAGACTGGATAAGGAACGGGTTTCTTTTAGCTGTCTGTCAGATGCCAAGATCTGTCAAGTCACTCATAAACTCAAGTCATGCAACCACAAGTAACAATATGACTCCGTCATTGTCCATGTTGGGGTGAATGACTTGAGACGTACCTCATGGGACTACAGGAAGAGAGACATGACTGAGCTCTCAGATTATGTGTCACAGGCAGGTATAAGCCTAGCTTTAGTAACATTCTACCTTCTCCAAAGATGATGTCACATACCAACAGCAAATTATTGGCTTAACAATTAGTTTAGCTTCTGGTGTCAGTCCACGAAGATCCATTATCTCTCAGCTTGGAAATACATGGTCAACAGGCCACACTGGTTTGCCAGAGATGGACTGCACCTGTCCCCTCTAGGCTTCCAGATACTAGCAAAGGCATTAGCCACTCCTGCTGTGCTTTTTTAAGCACTGTCAAACTAACCAACCTCCCAACATAACAAAATCCTCTCTAGATAAACTCAAGGTACTGCTGTTTAATGCTAGGAGTCTGTCAGAAAAATATGTATTAATGTGTCTGCTTAATGCTAATTAGAAATTAAATGAGTTAACATGTTTTTCATTCTATTTTATATGCACTATTTTATATACAGCTTAGTTTTATATGAGACTAAAAGATGCTTTTGAAACTGCAGTGTGCTTTCTGAAAACTTGCAAGATGCCCTCTGACCTAGTAACTGCTAGCACAGCAAAATTCATGTTTATGCCTTTTGGAAATGTACTTGAGAAGCAGGTGATTATCTGCTAGGTCAGGAAGCAATGAATGAACAATGCCATATTCTATAATGTAATGATTTTGAACAATTAGCTCAGTTCGAAGTATGAAAACACGCACAGCTGCAGAAGGAAGAGATAAAACAGACATAGGACTGTTGAAGAAATGAACTGCAATCTATACATGCTTTGTGCTCAAATTAGCCATAGTACCTTGAATGGTAACATTGCATATATCTAACTGGTGGTAGCCAAGGCCACGTTGGTTTTCTTAGGAAGTTTCTCACAAAAATTGATAGTACAAGCAGAAATTTACAAAAACAATCACTACGAAATGATGATGTTAAAACTTGTGATTTACTACGTCAGCTTGGTAGGCAATGTATTATTAGAAACTGTATAAAAACGCTTGCATTTCCTGATTCTAGTCAGACAAACTCTGTATTAGCATGTTTTTGTCTCCTTGCTGCAAGATTAAAGTGCCTTAACCTGAACCTCCCGTGTATTGATCATTTTTTAAGTATATTTTTCCTTTGACAGATTGGTCCTTCGGTCAGGAAATATATCTCTTACTCTAGCTCAGGTCAGAATTGGGCCCACTGGCATGAACCTGTATGGAGAATAGGTGACATTAGTTCTTCTGCTTTGAAAGACCTCCGACTGAATTGTCGTTCAAAAGAGGCCAGCCACTGTTTCTGATCTGTGATTGGAGGACGAGTCAACACTCCGGTGGGATAAAGACACGGAGGCACAGGTAAGGAGGAATTTACCTTTTTCTGTTTTAGATCAGGGACTTGTTACAGTATTTTTGTTTTTGTCAGGGAGATTTGCATGTGCAGATCAGGGACAAAAAAGACTGCTGTCTTGTCATAGATCAGGGAAACAGAATAGGTAGGCAGTTATTCTAGATAAACTGTGAAAAAGTGTAACTCGTGGTACCATGTGATAAAAAGGGTTACGTAACAATTTTTAACTTGGCTAAGGCGACATGGGAAATCAGTGCACAAAAAGTTCCCGAGACCCGCCCTTAACCAAAGACGCGAAATATATGCAATTACAGCGTGCTGATAATGTTAGATATTATACAAAATGGGTTAATAAATACAAATTTGATGGTAATTTAGATAAACCTTCACTTATTAAACTTGTTAGATAACTTAAAACTGACACGAAAGGTCAGCTAAAAAAGCAACGACAATTAGGAGTCCCTCAAGCACACAGGTGGCTTGAGGAAGCAAATCACAGGGAACAAAAGATTAAAAATTCAAAAGCAATGTTTTTAGATAAAGAAGACAATAATTTGGTAATAGCAACAGCCCCTCTGCCCCCTCCACTTCCCTTACCAGAATATGAAGCGAGTGGACAAGCTGATCCACCTCTGCTATACCCAGCTGTTCCTGCAAAACCAAAACCCTTTGTCAGAGGTCCTATCGAGACCAGGTCTCGAGCACGCAACTTAAGAGGGGATATTGAATTGTATGAAATAAATAAAAATTCACAAGCTATGAGTGAAGAAGAGATATGTCCACTCATAGAAGTACCAAATCCACAGGCAGGACAGTCAGGACAGGACCCAACTCTTCTAGTATATAGACCATGGACACCGGAAGACATCCGGAAAGCCACAGAGGGAATTCCCAATCCAAATGTTAATTTTAGAAAATTCTTAGAAGACCTACAGGGCATGAGATTAAGTTACCATTTGAATGGAGAGGAAGTAGAGAAAGTAGTCAGACAAATCGTAGGTCCAGATTGGCACATGATCAGTGGCAACTGGAATCCCTGTGACGCAGAGCTTAGACCACTCCCACATAGTAACGCAAAACTGGACAACAGAGTGAAAGGTCTAACAGACCAAATCTCTGAGAAATGGAAGCCTAGGGCTGATTGGACTTGCATTAATTAATGCATACAAT
Organism: Protopterus annectens; assembly: GCF_019279795.1. Taxonomy (NCBI): domain Eukaryota; kingdom Metazoa; phylum Chordata; order Ceratodontiformes; family Protopteridae; genus Protopterus; species Protopterus annectens. The sequence goes on from NC_056725.1 coordinate 315,593,211, forward strand.
AAGAAGGTGAAACTGTTGATCGATATTATGCCAGATTATTAGATTGTTTTAATAACCATTGTGGAATGCAGGTACCTGAAGACCAAACACATGATTCCCCATATAAGCAGCAGCTAAAGAATGCATTTTTGAAAGGCAGTATTACACCCATTAGCAGCTTTATTACAAAGCACATGGTAGATCATCGTACAAGTAGATTACAGTCATTACTTGAATATGCAAGACATGCCGAAAGGCATTTTAATAGCAAAAAGAAAAAGAAAACTCAAGTATTTGCAGTAGAAGACAGATCAGAAGTCTTCATAGTACAAACTGGGAAGAAGGGTAAGAAAAATACCCAGGGAAACAAACAATCTGAAAAATTATCAGAGGACTTTGAAGAGAGAAAGAATGGGGTGAATGTTTTAAATGCGGGAAAAAGGGACATTTAGCAAGGGATTACAGGCAAAATAAAAAGGTAATCACAGAAGACAAGGAGGGTGAGGACTGGCTATATGGCAGTCAAGAATCACTGGAAAGGAATAAACAAGAAAAGACAAGTGCAAATGTGATAGAAGGGGGTATAGGACATGATAGAAGAAATAGAGGATGTGCATGAAATCACAGATAATGAAGAAAATGAAATTTTGGACTTAGCATTATTGAGCATAGAGCTCTACTTAGCAGACACAAAATCGGAAGTTACACTTCTGGTAGAGGGGAGGGAAGTTAAATTCCTGTGTGACTCAGGGGCTTCACGGACCCTGATACATCCTTCCAAACTACCAGAAAATTCAGAATCACTTGACTACATATTAGTGAAAGCAAGTAATGGACAGCTGTATCGGGAGCCACTCTCCCACAATATAGCGATAACTGACCCAGTTTCAGGGATGACCGAGAAAAGCAAAATTGTTGTTTCTGCAAAATGCCCAGTGAATCTCTTGGGCAGAGACCTAATGCAGATATTTGGCATAGCCGTACTTCCAACTATGCAGGTTATGGAAGCACAGCGGCAAATGGATACTTTTTTAGTGCGACCGGAGGGTGAAACATTTTATTGGTACAGCCAGGACTTAGTTACGACTGGTCCAGGGGCAGTAACCGAAGAACTGATGAACGTAGCCATCAGTAAATTCCCCTCCCTTGACACTGATAAATAACATTTGTTGCATTGCATTCTGTATTATTATAGCACACCAGGACCTGATAAAGAATATGAGCAAGAACTGTTTAGAAACCACGCTAACAGATTAGTATTACGAAATTTGTACTGGGACACAGAAGGAAACAGTGTAGTGAGCTGTTCATTGCCCCAGGAATTCCTAGCACTTTACAAATCTAATCGATTACCACATGTGAGTTTAACTAAAGATAGAAATGTGAAGTGGGCAGACCTAGAAGAAAAAGTCACAAGGTGGGAAAAGCAGACAGAGTTAGAACTTTCCGAACAGGGAGTACAAAAGTAGAAACTAAATTGGATAATGCAGACACACCCAGCTGTACACTCACAGAAAAGTGAGGACAGCTGAGTAGCACTCTTACTGGAGGAAGAGGAAAAAGCCTTACGAGACATACCAGAGACTCTCTGGTCAACAGGGAAATCAAATGTAGGACTTATTCGTACAGCAGGACCAGTTACTATCACGCCAAAATCAGCATTTAGACCTCAGTAGACAGAGACAGTATCCCTTGAGATAGGATGCAGAAATAGGAATCAAACCTATAATAGCAGCCTTACTTAAGTAGAGAGTCTTGATAGAATCTCCCGATTCACCATGTAATACACCCTTATTTCCTGTTAGGAAAGCAAATGGAGAATGGCGTATGGTCCAAGATTTATAAGCTGTAAATGACGCAGTTATACCCACGGCACTTACGGTGCCAGATCCACACACTTTATTGAATGATTTGAAACCTCAACAAAAGTATTTTTCTGTGGTAGATATTAGCAATGCATTTTTCTCAATACCGATACACCCTGGCAGCCAACATTGGTTTGCATTTACATTTCAGGGGAAAAGGTATACATATACGCGACTACCACAGGGATATTGTGAAAGTCAAACAATATTCACACAGGAAATGGCAAGTAACCTGGCGGGATTTATCCCAACGAAAGGCAGTCAGATTTTACTTTATGTAGACGACATTCTGCTGGCAGCCCCCACCCAGCAAGAATGCAGAGAGAACACCATAGCATTACTACAATTTTTAGCTACTCAGGGACACAAGGTAAACAAGAACAAACTGCAACTTTGGAAAAAACAGGTGAAATACCTGGGATATGTAATATTCAAAGAAGGCAGAATATTAGACGAAGACAGGAAAACAGCAATATTACAAGCATCTAAACCAACTACCAAGAAGGAAATGATGTCCTTCCTAGGTACTACTAATTTTTGTCGGAGTTGGATTCCAAACTATGCCTTGGAATCTGCTCCACTGACCAACTTGATATTCAAAAAGCCTATGGCAGCACAAGATTTATTACAATGGACACCTGAAGCAGAATCAGCTTTCTGCAAATTGAAACAACTGATTGCTTCCTCATTAGTTTTAGGATTACCAAACTATCATAAACAATTTTTCCAAACTGTAGATTGTAAACAAGGTTATATGACATCAGTGTTAACACAACAGCATGGGGACAAACAATGCCCCATAGCTTACTATTCATCACAGCTAGACCCCGTGGTGCGATCCCTGCCCCACTGTGTACAAGCAGTAGTTGCAGCTGCAATGGCAGTGCAGGCTTCAGCGTCAGTAGTATTGTTCACATTGAGAGTGCCTCATACAGTCACGATTATTTTACTGCAAGAAAAAGTAGCATATCTTTCTCCTGCTAGACATCTTTCCTGTATGACTATACTGTTGAGCCAACCTCATATGACAATTGAACGATGCACAACTTTGAATCCATCAACCTTGCTCCCAACCCCTGCAGATGGCAAACCACACTGCTGTCTGCAGGAGATTGAGCAAAAGACACTACCTAGAAAAGATCTTACAGATTTTCCCTTGGATGATGCCGAGGTGAAATACTATGTGGATGGCTCATGCAGGAGGGGTCCTGCAGGACAGAATCTAGTGGGGTATGCAGTAGTTTCTGATACTGAGATTTTAGAAGCAAAGTCTTTACCACACAACTTATCTGCACAAGCAACAGAATTGATTGCTTTAACAAGGGCATGTACCTTGGCAAAAGGTAAATGAGTGAATATTTTTACTGATAGCCAGTATGCTTTTTCTACTGTACATGTTTTTGCACAGCAGTGGAAAAATAGAGCAATGATAACATCTACTGGTAAACCAATTAACCATGCGCAATGTATTTTAGATTTGTTAGACTCTATTCAGTTACCTCAGAAAGTAGCTATTTGCAAATGCGTAGCTCATACCAAGCAACAGGATATAATTTCAAAAGGTAATGCGAGGGCTGATACAGCTGCAAAACAAGCAGCTTCAGCTTCAGAAAAATTTCTTTTGAGTGAGGAATTACAACCATCTGAGATTTTAGACTTAGAAATGTTGAAAACAATGCAGACACTTACTACAAATGTAGAAAAACAAAAGTGGATAAAACGAGGAGCAATCCTTGAGAAGGGACTGTACATCTCCAAAGAGAAGAAACTGATTTTGCCATCTAACTTGTTTAGATATGCAGCCTTGTTGAGCCATGGGCAGTGCCATGTCTCAACAGGGGGGATGGTACAGTTAGTGAATTGAGTGTGTACGACGTATGGATTTACAAACTACACAAAAAATTTTTGTGTAGCATGCCATGTCTGTAACAAGCATCATGCACAAGGGGCATTAAAACCTAAGCAAGGGAGTTTCCCTACACCACTGTATCCGTTCCATACCACCTGTATGGATTTTATAAAGCTGAACAAATGCGAAAATAAGAAGTACTGCCTTGTCATTATAGATATGTTTTCCAAATGGGTGGAAGCTTTTCCAACAAAAAATCCAGATGCAGCTACTGTTGCAAAAGTCCTCGTTTAAGAAATTATTCCTAGATTTGGCATATTGGAAAAGATTTATAGTGACAATGGCACACACTTTGTAAATCAAACTATACAACAACTAAGCCGATACTTCGGGATTTCTCTGAAATACCATTGCGCATACCACCCCCAATCTGCAGGATTAGTAGAGAGGCATAATGGGGTTTTGAAAAACAAACTTAGGAAATTGATTTGTGAGACACAAAAGAACTGGGTGCACTGTCTACCTCTAGCACTGTTGAGCATGAGAACTGTTCCAAATGTAAAAGGGTTAACTCCTTTTGAAATTCTGTTTGGGAGGGCATATTATACACCTCAGTGGAAACCTCTCATGCCTGCAGAGCAGGAGGCTGACAGTTCACTTGCAGAGTACATGAGGTGATTTTTGAATAACAAACTTTTGCAGTTAAATTCTGTTTCAGATAAAGAACAAACCAGACCATCGGAAGCAGCAATAGCCCCAGGCACGTGGGTCTGGGTGAAGGTTGTGAAGAAAAAGAACTGGAGTTCTCCGAAGTGGGAAGGACCGTACCAGGTACTACTGTCGACACCCACTGCAGTCAAAATCGCAGAGCGAGCATCTTGGATTCATCTGACACACTGTAAACTGGTTAAGAACTTTGAAATGGACAAAAACCTTGTTACTGTTGAACAACGAGAACAAAATGACCAGGTATAGAGTAAATAGAGATGCAGAACAACCTCAGAAAATTTGCATGATTATTCTGATAGCTATACTGATAACATTGATCTTTTTGCTGTGGCCTTTCCTTTTACCAGCCACAAGAGTTGAACTGAACAAATGTGATGCATTACTCATAGATTGGCATCCAAGCTTTAACACTTACCAAGCAATTAAATATGTGTATGCTGAGACTTTTAATGTTTCGAACTGTTGGATTTGCAAAGCTATACCAAAAGCATACAGGGGATTATTAATGACTGCTGTCCCCCTAGGGGTCAATGAGACCTGGGAAAACTTGATTTTTGATACTACACCTGTGAAATCACAAGACAAAATAGCATTGTACCTACCTGTTACACAAAAAGGGATTATATGTTTTTACAAGAATTACACTATTCAGGTGGGTTGGAGCAATTGCAATGTGACTGTTTCTTATAAATGTTATATTAAACCAGTAAGACTAAAACTATTTTTGATACAAACTATGATGCATATTTTGCGAAGATGCATAGAAATGTTGATGAGATACAACATAATCCTGTTCTTTTAAATCAGCTTTCTATTATTGATAAGAAAATGTTTCATGCAGGGCAAGCTTATATCAATACTAAAGTAAAGAATTGTTATTTTGTTTGTGGGAAAAAAGCATATAAATGGCTACCTGAGAATTGGTCCAGCAGTTGTTTTTTGGGTTGCCTGGTTACGGCCATACGACACACTGCAGCTTTGCCTCAGGGAAAAATTCGAAACATCAGAGAGGTCAGCAGTAAACCTAGAAGTCCAATTAAGAGACCCGAGAATCCAGTGGGATGAATCGAAGCAGGGTGGAGAAACCATAACTCCGTAAAGAACAAAGATAAACTGACACACATGGACTTGAGTGACACCATTATATCATGGGCAGGCATAGCCCCTGCATATGGCGCAGTGAAATTGATTTGGGAGCTGAGAAAACTGTCTAAACTTCTCAAAGTTATGAGCAATGCAACTTTTTCTGCTCTCGAATTAGTGACTGATGAACTGAATGCTATGAGAACTGTGGTGTTTCAGAACCGCATGGCTCTCGACTTCACCCTAGCGGCGAGAGGTGGTACGTGCACTTTAATCAAAGAAGAATGCTGTTCGTATATTCCTGACAAACAGCATGAAATAAACGACCATCTTGAGGTGATCCAGCAAGTGTCGACCATGACCAAACCAGGCCCAAACCCTCTGACGGACTTTTTCCAGAATTTGTTTGGGGGGGTGGGGTTCCATCCTAATGAACATCCTGATTGCCATTTGTGTAGGATTACTCCTATTAGGAGCATGCATTTGTTGTGGTATTCCCTGCATGAAAAAGTTAATCAAAGATTTTATAGATATATCAGTTTCTGAGACTTTGTATCAAAGTACTAAAATTGAAGAATTGTTGAAAAGTGAAACACTTTCATAAGTTTAAACTGAATGCCTCTCTTAACTGCAAATCCTGAATGGAAGAGGTTAGGAGAAGAAGCAAACTGTTTATTCTTTTGAAAATAGAATTAAAAAGTATTAACGGGGGAAATGTCAGAAAAATATGTATTAATGTGTCTGCTTAATGCTAATTAGAAACTAAATGAGTTAACACATTTTTCATTCTATTTTATATGCACTATTTTATATACAGCTTAGTTTTATATGAGACTAAAAGATGCTTTTGAAACTGCAGTGTGCTTTCTGAAAACTTGCAAGATGCCCTCTGACCTAGTAACTGCCAGTACAGCAAAATTCATGTTTATGCCTTTTGGAAATGTACTTGAGAAGCAGGTGATTATCTGCTAAGTCAGGAAGCAATGAATGAACAATGCCATATTCTATAATGTAATGATTTTGAACAATTAGCTCTGTTCGAAGTATGAGAACACACACAGCTGCAGAAGGAAGAGGTAAAACAAACAACGGACTGTTGGAGAAATGAACTGCCATCTATACTTGCTTTGTGCTTAAATTCGCCATAGTACCTTGAATAGTAACATTGCATATATCTAACTGGTGGTAGCCAAGGCCACGTTGTTTTTCTTAGGAAGTTTCTCACAAAAATTGATAGTACAAGCAGAAATTTACAAAAACAATCACTACGAAATGATGATGTTAAAACTTGTGATTTACTACGTCAGCTTGGTAGGCAATGTCTTATTAGAAACTGTATAAAAATGCTTGCATTTCCTGATTCTAGTCAGACAAACTCTGTATTAGCATGTTTTTGTCTCCTCACTGCAAGATTAAAGTGCCTTAACCTGAACCTACCATGTATTGATCATTTTTAAAGTATATTTTTCCTTTGACAGAGTCTAAACAAAAAACTGAACTCCCTGGAAGCACTACTCACTTTGGAAGATGCTGACATCTGTGCAATCACCAAGACATGGTTCAAAGACATGGAAAGCAACCTGTCTGTGGAGGGCTGCAATGCCTTCCATGTATTCAGACCACCAACTGAGCACCTAAGAACCAAAGGAGGAATTGTACCCATCTTTATAAAGGATAAGTGCACCTCAAGATTGGTTAAACCTTATGACTCTCTTGAGCTACTCCATGGCCAATTAATTATAGGCAAAGGCCCCTACCACATAATACCTAGCTATAGGTTCCCCACCATGAAATAGGAAAAACATACCACATACCTGGAGTTCCTGGAGTCACTTGTCATGCAGCCCAACACCCCACACATTAGTTATTTTAATTATCCTACCATTGACTGGGAACATACTCAGCCAAAAACATGCTGGCTCAGGGGTTCTTGGCTTTTTTAATGCAAATCCTCTGTAACAGCTACACCCACAAAAGGCTCAAATGTCCTGGACATAGTTCTCACTAACATGAGAGAGCATTGCACCCCCTGCCCATGTGTTGTTCTCTTCAGTAAGATAGGACAATAAATCAATAATGTTCTATGTAATTATAAGACCAGATACCCCTTCATGTTCAAAAATACTTCAGAATTTTTCTAAGACAAATTACCTCCTACTAAGTGATGATATAAGAAGTTTCAAATCCTCCTCAAATGTAGATAGCATGAACTCTTATGCAGAGTTTTACCCCAATCCCCTGTATAACCACTTAAGCAGTTGTATACAATCATCTGTACCTAACTGGATTAAAAACAGGTCTTGCCAAAAGAAACATAAGCCACCCTGGTGGACCCCTAGTATAAACAGGCTATAGAAAAAGGGAAATAAACTAATGTCTAAGAACAAGAGGGAACTGACTCAGCAGAGGAAGAAATCCCCCTGTAGCTTAAAAAAACAAATTAGTGATCTTATCAAGTCCTCCATAGCTAATTATGAATAAAAGAAGGCTCCCTATCTAAGGCTAATTGCATGGCATTCTTTAACTATGTCCAGAACCTAAAAGGGAATACCCAGCTATACCCTCGAGTGTATGGCACTGCCCATACTCAACTGCAGGTAATATAAATAATAAAACATGGCATCAATAGTACCACAAAGAAACAGGAGAAGATGCCACAAAGGTATCCTGGATGGCGGATGCCAAAACAACGCCAAAACGAATGGAGAAATAACCTTGGCAAAAGCTGTAATAATAAACCACGCTGCTCCGAGGTTTTGAAGTTAAAATCCAGTAGTTTAATAAAAACTGCACCACACGCCAAAACAGAACAGTAACGTAAAACGCTCAGACCGTCGTTCGTCTACCTGAACTTCATCAGACTTACGGCAATGTTGCAAACACTCTCGCCTTAAGTACCCTTCTTACTTGGTAAATTATTTAAATAAACAGTACAACAATGAATAGGGACCACATACAAACAACGTCCAGTCTAACCACTACCTGTAATAAAATGGATTAAATTCATACGGCATGAAATGTCATGACTAACTAATATAATTAATGAAAAATGTATATAATACTTAAAAACCAACAATGGCATTCCTAATAATAACCAAAATAATCCAGAATTAATTGAATTAATTAGTTGTAACATAAAAATATAAGATGTAAAAAAATAAAGTATAAACTATAAAAGTTTAAATATTTAAATATTCAACCAAACAAATACAACATGCAAGAATTCAAGTATAAAATAAAATGAAAGTAAAGTAAAATAAAGTAAAATGAAATATATAATCTATATGTTCATGTGTATTAAATTAAAGTATAAAAAATTCAATCATTGATACCAGTTCAAACAATAGGCTATTATTCACAATAACAGTTCCTACCTGACTGAATTTACACATCACATATTGTATAAAAAATTAATTGATAGTAAATAAGTGTAATTAAATATAATTAAATGTAATATTGAAATAGGTTTAAACAAATCAATGCCCCTCATGACGTGGGTCAAATACATATATATGTATGGGTAGATATGGGGCTAAGTCTCCTAACCACACTCATAAACATAGTGAAACATGACGTGGCTGTAAATATTACAATAAATTAAGGTCTTCAATGCTGAAAACGAAATTGTTGTGCTGACATAACATATCCCTATCTAAATAAACTGTTCAGTTTGAGAACACACATAATTGAACAGTATTCATTGAGACCAGGCTCTTTGTGTGCTGCCAAACGTAACTGCCAACACAACTCTTTCTTTTCTAATTGTAACCTAAGAAGATTTTCATTGGGCAAGTTTCTGATATCCTGTCTCTCAGGCGTCTGTCATGTATATGAGCATGGTTATGCGATTAACAACAGAAAGGATGAAAATGCCCTAGCAAAGCATTGCACCCAGAATGTGGACCATGCTTTTGATTTTATGGTCATCGATCAAGTATGCCCTGTCAATACTAACTTGCCCAATGAAAATCTTCTTAGGTTACAATTAGAAAAGAAAGAGTTGTGTTGGCAGTTACGTTTGGCAGCACACAAAGAGCCTGGTCTCAATGAATACTGTTCAATTATGTGTGTTCTCAAACTGAACAGTTTATTTAGATAGGGATATGTTATGTCAGCACAACAATTTCGTTTTCAGCATTGAAGACCTTAATTTATTGTAATATTTACGGCCACGTCATGTTTCACTATGTTTATGAGTGTGGTTAGGAGACTTAGCCCCATATCTACCCATACATATATATGTATTTGACCCACGTCATGAGGGGCATTGATTTGTTTAAACCTATTTCAATATTACATTTAATTATATTTAATTACACTTATTTACTATCAATTAATTTTTTATACAATATGTGATGTGTAAATTCAGTCAGGTAGGAACTGTTATTGTGAATAATAGCCTATTGTTTGAACTGGTATCAATGATTGAATTTTTTATACTTTAATTTAATACACATGAACATATAGATTATATATTTCATTTTACTTTATTTTATTTTATTTTCATTTTTATTTTATACTTGAATTCTTGCATGTTGTATTTGTTTGGTTGAATATTTAAATATTTAAACTTTTATAGTTTATACTTTATATTTTTTTACATCTTATATTTTTATGTTACAACTAATTAATTCAATTAATTCTGGATTATTTTGGTTATTATTAGGAATGCCATTGTTGGTTTTTAAGTATTATATACATTTTTCATTAATTATATTAGTTAGTCATGACATTTCATGCCGTATGAATTTAATCCATTTTATTACAGGTAGTGGTTAGACTGGACGTTGTTTGTATGTGGTCCCTATTCATTGTTGTACTGTTTATTTAAATAATTTACCAAGTAAGAAGGGTACTTAAGGCGAGAGTGTTTGCAACATTGCTGTAAGTCTGATGAAGTTCAGGCAGGGGCCTGAACGAAAAACGCAGTCTGAGCGTTTTACGTTACTGTTCTGTTTTGGCGTGTGGTGCAGTTTTTATTAAACTACTGGATTTTAACTTCAAAACCTCGGAGCAGCGTGGTTTATTATTACAGCTTTTGCCAAGGTTATTTCTCCATTCGTTTTGGCGTTGTTTTGGCATCCGCCATCCAGGATACCTTTGTGGCATCTTCTCCTGTTTCTTTGTGTTGTTTCGCTATTTACACCGTGTTTATCAATAGTACCAGACAACATCTCAGGTTGCCTGTTAAACAACTTAAAACATCACCTAGCAGAACCACTTGGATATCTGTTTAACCACAGCCTATAAACTGACTATGTTTTGCCGGAAATGATGATAGCAACAGTAATTCCACTGCACAAAGGGGAACCATCAACTGACTCTGGGAGTTATAGGTGCATAAGCTTTACTAGCCTCATACACAAGGCCATGGAAAGAATCATTACTGACCTTATTAACAAGGACATAGGTAATCTCCAACCCAACCCAGTTCAGATTCATTAAAGGTAGATCATGCCTGTTAAACATGGTTGACTTCTTCAAGAAAGTCACCAAGGCCCAGTGCATACTGCTTATCTTAACCTAGCCAATGCATTTGACACAATACTCCATGCAGGTACTATAGAGTATTATAGAGAAACTCTCCCGATAGGGAATTAATCCCTGCATTACCAGATGGTTAGCTAACTGGCTCACCAACAGGACACATACTGTCAAAGTAGGTGGCTTCACCTCTTGCAAAAGACCAGTCACCAGAGGCATACAGTAGGGTTTTGTGCTTGGCCCCCTTACTGTTCAGAATTTATTTCTCAGAACTGCAGGCAAACTTGGATGGCCTGTGGCTGACCAAGTTCACTGATGATTGCATATTGGGAGCAATTACTAAGTCCCCCAACTGTGCTAATATACTGCAAACAGGTTTAACACAGAAAAATGATTAGTGCCAAGGTCATGGATTAAAACTAAATGCAAAAAATGCATTATTATTCACTTTGGGAAAGCTGATATCGCTACTAATTACATTATAGACAGCACAGCACAGCACACCCTAAGTGTAGACTCAGTGGTAACTGATCTGGGTACTCAGGTTAATAGCAATCTGAACTTTGACCAGCACGTATCCACAGTAGTAAGGAAATCCTTCTATCTGGCACATCTTATAAGAAAAGGCATCACATGTGTATTTAAGGATGTTATAATTCCATTATACTTAGCCCTCATCAGACCAACAGCTGAGTGCAATGTTCCCTTTTGCATGTATCTCATCAGACACCTGTAGCAACTGAAAAGACCACAGAGATTTCTCACCAAGAAATTACATGCTACACCATACAAGTCTTACACAGAAAGACTGAAAGCTCTGTCACTGTATTCTATCTCCTACAGGGTGTAAAGGGTGATCTACTGCCTGGCTTACAGGGCAGTTTCTGACCTGGCCCTGATGAAAATGCTACACATTTATAAATCAAACTTCAGGGGGATCACTAATTCCAGGGATCTATTCTAGCCTCTGACATGAACAGGTCATACTGGAGAGACAGCTACATCTCCCAGAGACTGCTACTTCTCTGGAACAAGTTTCCAGTTTACATGAAACTGAGCCAATCCCTAACCATCTTCAAATGCAACCTAAATCAATGGATGGGTGATTACAAATTCACCCCTGGGGTGGTGCTCATGTATGTTCTGGACAGAGGAAGTCAGTATTATTGACCCTTATCTCTGTAAAATTCACTCATATAACCACTGACAATTTGGGCAAATTGGTATTAATATGGCTAGCCTTGTAAAGGTTCTATGCCATTAGCCTAGTAACCTCCTATGAGCAGCATGTTGTTAATTAAGTTGAGTTATTGTATTGATGGGCATCTCACTATGCCATGAAAAGGAACCAAGATTCTATAACATTCTGGGTTATTGACTCTCATTACCTGTTCTGAACATAGCACAAAGGCCTTGGAAGGGTAACGTTCTCTGGCACAAGGGTCCATCTGTTTATCAGACCTGGTATTACTGGCATTAGACAGGACTGATATACAGGTGGACTGCATGGCCATGAGGTTGTCCATTGCAGACAGTCTCCCCCATACCTCTCAACTGCACCTCAGTATGAAGAATGTTCCTCATTTAGGGTCTTAAAAAATTCATGTTCCTCGAAGTTCCACATTGAAAGGGTCTGTCACACATTCAGTGTTAGCAATTTTGTAATGGATATCTATTGTAAATAGAAATTAATTGTATTAAATCATTAAAATAATTATTGCATAAGTAAAAATATTGCATTTTAACCATCCTATGAACTTCCTAGCAGAAGTTGTTAGTAAGCGGTTAGTAGGTGTTCCATATTTTGCCCATTTATTCAACATTATTAGGAGTAATGTTCCTCATTTTGTGGATGGAAGGTTGAGAGCTGTGGTCTCACCTGAAGTGTGACCTGGCCACCACACCTGGATTTTTCTTATCCAAGATGAGGGTCAAACTTGCAATGCCACTTGCCCACCAGGAATTAAATCTATTTTTGAAAACAGAACACAATGTGCCATCCTCACAAGAGTTTCTAAGATTGGTCACACTACACCAAGCAGCAGTTATGTTTGGCCCCAGTACAGCTCCTCCTGCCTGGAGTACCTAATCCTCCATAATGGTAGTCAGTTTTGCACAGACACTCTTTCAGTTCAATGAATATTTTTTATAATACATTTGATGTATAACACAAACACACTTACTTTATTGTAGGCTATCACTGTGGTGATTCACATATTTCTAGTTTTCTTCATAAAAATGATCATCCCATGTGAGGCAACTATTTATTAAGGTGATATATATGTGTTATTACACTATATGCCAATCATACACTTTACTGAATATCTTATCCTCTTGCTTTTTTACTTCTTATTTGGCTATAAAAGCATTTAGATGGTTATTGAATTATTTTCTGACTGATGGAGTGGTTAATAGCGTTGCAGACTAGGTCGCTTTACATGCTGAAATCTGTTGCAGATAATAGGACACATATTACTCAACTGTAAGCTTGCCCACTTATTACATCATTAAAATGTAAAAACACATGGCTCAGTCAGGAAATACAAACAGCTTATTAAACCTGAAGAGCACTGGTAACATGTTTAAGCCTTCTTGTTTTACCATTAGAATCTTTTCCCATTATACTACTTTTGTTAAAGTTGCAAATAATTTTACAAAAAAAAAAAAAAAAAACGAAAAAAGAAATAAAAAATAAAATAAAAGGAAGATTATATTTCGTTGTTTGACTTTTCAGTTTTACTGTTTACTCAGGCTTTCTTTTAAACACAAATTTATATCATAGTAGGTATTGGACTACCATTTTCATATGACTGCAAAGTGGTATGGGTAACCAAAACAATAAAAAATAAAAAAATAAAAAAGAATTACCTTACTTACATTGTGATTTCATTCCTACATCATCAAATGTATTAATTTTCTTTGTGAGTGTTCAACCTGCGAAAAATATTTGACAACTTTCAAGAAAATAAGTAACTCCTGCATTTAGCACAGAAATACTGTAGCCTATCCATTAATATAGTAATGAAGAGTTATAGATTCAGGCTCTCATGTTGTAATGGCAGAGGTTTTCATTTCTGAGAAAAACAAACCCAAGGGGCTCCCTTATCAATGAAATAAAATGGAAAATCAATATACTTTTTGCATCATAAACTGGATATTTAAATATTGCATATAGTAAAGAGGTTATATACATCTCCAAAGGTCTATTATATAAACTTGCTGCAGAACTTTTAGTATGGAAATATAGCAAACTATACATTCATTTAGATAGTCAGGAGTTATGGGCTCCTGCACAGAAGGAGCTAGAGACAGGAATACCTACTAGTTTTGATTCTATAAATGATAAGGATTCTTATCTAAATCCAAAAGACCTCAGTGATGGAATTGAGACTACCAAGCATTCCTGTCTCAGCTGCATTCCTGCAAATTGGCTACAGTGCCACTTATTGGTGAGCAGTGGAAACCTCTGTTTACGTGACTTCTTGCTGCTCACCTGCAGTGTCACCTATTGATGCAGACCAGATATATTTTAAATTATGGAAAAGTCGATCTGATGAAGTCCATTGGGGGGGGGGGGGGCAAAAGCACTTATCATAAATTAAAGCTAAGTTATTCTGGTGACCATCCCTGTTTAAGTTTGTTTCTTCAGTACCTTCCTAGAAGAGGAATTAAAATCGGAAGTTTTAGACTGTTTATTACTGTTGCTTAATACTGTGTAATTTAAGTATTTTTATTTTTCATTTTTCACAAACAGCAGGAAAGTGAATAGGTCATCTACCTTAATGCTGGAGAAAAGCTAAACTCTTCTTCTGCTTGCCTGTGACATGATGTGTTTCTGGACAGTGGAAGCCTGACAAATTATGAAACTAAGACTAAGACTATGAGTCATTCCTTTCCTGTGTGTGCTCCTTGTGCTTAGCTACAGCACCACTCATATTTAGGGATGGAGACTTGCATGCATTCCTCTTTTGGTTGCATTCCTAATGCTTGGCTACAGTTATCACCTATTTCTAGGGAATGGAAACATGTATAGTTATGGAAATGAGGCAGCATGTGTTCTTCTTTCAGGTATTTTCCTGTTGTTCAGCTACTGCACTACTGGTATATGAAGACAGGAAGCCTTCTACATTATGGAATTGAGACTAGCGCATTTTTTTTTTGGTCAGATATGTTCCTGCTGTTTGGCTGCAGGAACATTCATATATTTCTGAGAATCAGAAACCAGTTGCTTGTGTTTACCTGTTGGGTACACTCCTGCCTTTCTGTTTTTGAGGATAAGAGGTCTGCTAAATTATGGATCTGAGTCTAGCTAGCAGCTGTTCCCCAGTAGGTATGTTCCTGTCAGTTGGCTGTAGTGTTAGCTAGTCATCGAGAATGGAAACCTACTAAATGATAGTACTGACTGGCTGCTGCAGCAACTATTTTTTCAGCCCAGGCGCCTGCTACATTATGGAACATAGACAAGCAGGTGCTTGACTGTTAGGTGTGTTCTTACTGTTTGATTGCAGTGCTATGTATTTGGGTGGTGTATAAAATTGGTAGGTATTCCTCTGTCAGGTAATTTCCAGCTCGTTGGCTGTTGCACCCCCTATTTATGGAGACTGGAAGCCTGCTAAATTATGGAAATGAGACCAGCAGATGTTTCTCCATTTCTCAGCTACAGTGCCAAGAATTTCTGGAGAGTGGAAGCCTGCTAAATTATACAACTGGGACTAGCATACACTGCTTTATTGGCTACATTTCTGTTGCCTAGACAGTGCCACCTATTTCTGGGGTCTGCAGGACTAGCAGGCATTCTTATCCTTGGGTATGTTTCTGATTCTCATCTGCAGTAACAGCTATTTTTGGAGATTGAAATTTTTCTAAATTATGGAGTTGAGACTATCAGCATTTCTCTTTCAGGCACATTCCTGTTGTTCAACTGCAGCATCACTTATTTATTGGGATAGAAAGCCTACAAAATTATGCAACTGAGATGCACAGACATCCATCTGTTTGCTACATCTTTGCTATTAGGGGAAAGGAAGCCTTCTAAATTATGGATCTATGTCTAGCAGGTGTTTCTCTGCTTGGCATGATCCTGTTGCTCAAATGAGGCTCTACCTATTCACATGTACTGGATTCCTGTTAAATTATGATCTGAGATTAGCATGCATTCCTTTGTTGGTCATATTCCTGCTGCTGTGCTGTGACACCAGCTATAAGTGGGGACTGAGGTCTGGAAAATTATGGAACTGAGACAAGCAGGTGTTCCTGTCTTGGCTTCATTCTTGCTGTTCGGCTAATGTGCCACCAATCTGTGTAGCATGGATACCTGCTAGATTATGGAACTGATACTAGAAGTGATTCCTGCCGGGTACATTTCTGCCTTTCAGCTGCAAGGCCACCTACTTGTGCTGAACAAATGTCTGCTAACTTACAGAACTACAGCTACAGTTTATTCCTCTCTAAAGTTTGTTCCTGCTGTTTGACTGGGGTTTCACCTGTTTTTGGAGCACAATGTCTGCTAAATTACAGACCTGAGTTTATTATGCAGTCTTCTTGCAAGTACATTTCTGCTGCTTGGCTGCAGCACCACCTAATTCTGGGGACTGGAGGCCTGTTAAATAGTGCAACATATACTAGTAGAGATCCCACTGCTGGCTAGGTTACTACTGCATAGCAGTGGTGTCATCTGTATATAGTGACTAGAAGCCATATGAATTATGAAACTGAGACTAACGGGCATTCTTGTGACAGCAACGTTTTCACTGCTCAGCTGTAGTGACATTTATTTCTGTTAAATTTTGAGACTATGTCTAGTAGCCATTGCTCTTTTAGGGATTTTCCTGCTATTTGGCTAGAGCATCACCTGTTTGTGGGGACAAGATGCCTTCTAAATAATCCACATAGGACTGGAAGGTGTTCCTCTTTTGGGTAAATTTCTAACAGATGCATTGCCTTCTGTTTTTGGTGACTGGTAGCCTGCTAAATTATGGAACTGAGGTTTGGAGGCCTACCTCAGTCTGGATCATTTCCGTTGCTCAGCTGCAATGCTACCTATCTGTGGTGACTAGAAAACTCTAAAGTATGAGCCTAGAATTAGCAGACATTTCTCTGTAAGGTACATTCCTTCTGCTCAGCTGTGGTACCACCTATTAGGGAGGGAAGCCTACTAAATTATAGAATTGAGAGTAGACGGTATTCTTCTTTCGGCTGCATTCTTGCTGGCTGGGTGCAGTACCACCTATTTCTGGGTATCTGAGGCCTATTAAATTATGGAACTGAAACTAGCATAAATTCTTGTGTGAGCTTTCCTCCTGTTGTTTGACTGCAGTGACACCTATTCATGGGAAATGAGAGTCCGAAGGACTGAGACTAGTAGATGTTTCTCTGTTGGGCACATTACTGCTGTTTCACTCCAATTTGGAGGACTACAGCCATGTTAAATTATAAAACTGGGATATGGAGTTGGTCTTCTGTTGTGTACAATCTTGTTGCTTGGCTGTGGCATCAACTATTTCTGAAGACTGTAATTCTGTGAAATTATGGACGTAAAAATAGCAGGAGGTCCTGTCAGGTGCATTCCTGCTGCTCATCTGTAGCACCATCTATTTGTGGAGACTGGAAGTCTGCTAAATTATGGAGCTGAAACTTGTATTCTTTCCTCTTCTTGGAACTTTCCTGCTGCCCGACTGCAGTTTCTCTTATTCCTGGGGACTGGGAGTCTATTAATTTATGGACCAGAGACTAGCATGTGTTCCTTTGTCAGCTATATTAGGAATGAGTCTATATCATCCATAAGGAGAGGGAAGTTCTAACACCTTCTCACAACTCTTCTCCAACAACAACAATCTACAACAACTGGAAAGGCCACAGAAATACCTCAGAAATAGGATTACTGACCTCAAACAGATGCCCTATGCAGACCGTTTAAAAAAACTCCAACTTTACTCCGTAGCATATCACCTACTCAGAGGTGATCTCTGCCTAACATACAAAGCTATGTCAAGCCCAGAGCTGCTGGACATGCTCCACTTAAAGAAATCCCAATCCCTCTGAGCTACACACTCTAGGGAGCTGAACCTTGTCACCACAATAAACAGAACATGCTGGAGGGATAGATTCCTGTACCAGAGACTTCCCATACTCTGGAACAGACTACCTATCTATGTCAAACAGAGCTCCTCATTAGCACTCTTCAAGAAAAATCTTGATGATTGGATGGGAAATAGGAAATTCACCCCGGGGATCATTTCTGTGGCTCTGCTTGACAGAGGCACAGGAAAATAATTTTCTTGGGTGGCAAAAGCCAGGGTACCTTTTTGGCTAGGCTTATATAGGCCATAGGGCCAATAGCCTAGTACCTACCTATGAACCTATGAACCTATGAACAAAAGATTTTTTTTGTTGTTGTTTTCTTGGGCTACATCTACTATCACCTATAAATAAAAGGTATGAGTCACAATTTATTCTCTTACCTTTGAATATGACTGTGCTCATTTTTTCAAATTAACATAACTGAGCTATGATCATCTAATGCAAATTTGTCTCTTATCATGACACAATATACATTCAGCTATACTATAAAATAAAGCTTACATATTCTAGTGGGAGGGATCGAGTCAAGCACTCCTATTACAGCTATGCCTAGAAGAAGCCTGTGTGGTAGATCTCAAGCTACAAGAACAAAAAAGGCATGCCTACCAAACTGTAGCTGCACCCAGGTGTAGGGTGAAGGTAGATGGTAGCTTTCATCTTCATTCAAGCTATGCATTGTAGGCATTTGTGTACTTCCAGTTGATGTACAGACTTTTCGCAGCATTCAGTAAAACCTAAACTATTGAAGATATGGAAGCTAAGCTCTGGTCCATGCTCAAAACTGATGGGTTCAAAAGACAGAGGGGTCAAATCACTGATTTCACTTTATATTCCCTTCTTTCCAGTTTTCTTGGGGGGAGTTATGGCTGCAACAGACTAAGCAATACAGAGTAATTGCCCTTTGTTTCCTAACCACAACTTTCATCTTTACCTGGGGAATTCTCAAAATAACTCAGCTCAACATAGATATCCATTCCTTCTAGAATACCTTGGGTCTATCCTATCCTAAGGCCTCCATCAGTGGAAGATGCACTAGAAATCTTTATAAGGTAGCTCAACTAATCCGTTTTTAATGCTCTTAATCTAAAGGAGCCAACACTCTTCATTAAGACCCTAGAGGTCACAAAATTCCTCATGCTGTCATTGAAAGCAAGTCAAGAAACTTTAAAGAGATACCCAGTTTTCAGTCAATTTACCTACAATTTCTTTTTTCATCACTTCTCACAGACTGTGACCACAGATGATAATCGGAGGCTAGGCTAACTGGCAAATCAAGATCTTTGTTGAAAACTCAGCTCTTCCTTTGTCAATACAAATCCATTCACTAACAATAAAATTATGAGTATTGTCCTACTCCATTTGTAATTTTGTATCCAGTTGACAACAAAATCCCAAGGAAGTAAAACTCCTTTATAAATGCCTCCTGTACTTCCACATCTGCAGGGAAAACTGTATGATATTCTTCATAGTACCAAGAGCTGCAAATTCTCATCCCATTGACTTCAGTCTAACAAATAAATTGCTCCACTGTGTGTCAAAGATTGCACTCAAATAAATTCAAGATATCGCCATCTTCAGATAGCAGAGATGCCATTGCTACATACCCAGACCTGATACCATCCTAATCTCATTTGTGCCTTCATAGTTATGTTCTACCACTTCAGTATCTCCCTAGTTCTGGTTTTCACTTTCCTCTCCTTGTTTGCCACAGCTGAATGAACTTCCAGCTTCCTCTTAATAACATAAAGTTAACTCAAACTTTTTGAGACAGTAATCCTTTTCCATGGCTTCTACACACTCATTCTGTAACCAAGTTGACCCGATAAAGCAGACGTCTTTGTCTGACAACACATCTTTGTGGAACTTTGCCTAGAAGTTGCCTTCTTCATGCTTCACTCAGTGTTGTTGTATACTATTAGATCCTAGGCTTACCAGCTACACCATAGATACATCTCCTTGTTGCAACTTTAGTGACTTAAGATCTTAAACATGGCCTTTTTCTGAATCTATTCCTTGGTTTTACTTAGACACAGTTAGTCTTCATTGAACTTGGGATGGAACTCATTTCAGAATTTGCCATCAGACACTTTCAATAAATAAATCCTCACTGCTTAAGCGAGTCTCACAAGTATGGGTCTATATCAGAACATCAAAAATTCATACTTTTGAATGTTCTTACATCGACCACGATTCAGCGAACTTTGAAAATAGTGACATGACAGATAACCAAATTCTTTCCTAGGGAAAGAATTTGGTTGTCCATTTCTGTAGTTTCACTATTTTCAGCACTGTAGTGGAAAGTTACGGGTCAGGTTCAGGTAAGTGTGCAATTGGGCATGGGTTAGGTGAGTTAGGATTAGGGCGCGAGGGAGGTATGTGTGTGATTGTGTGGACGTGAAGGTTAGGACGGGTTAGGTGAGTTAGGGTTAGGGCGCGGGTGAGGTGAGTTTGTGATAGTGACAGACCTTAGGGTTAGGGTTTGGGTTAAGATAAGTGGATAGTTAATGGTGTTTGTACAGTTTAGTGTAGGGTTAGCTGTAAGATTTTGGGTGTATGTGTGTGGATTGCTGTTTGTTTGGTGTGCTTGTGTTGTGTGTATGTGTTTTGGAACAGCCAATTTTTTTCCCTAGGAAAAAAATTGCTGATCTGAATGTTCGATGTTGTCATCGTTCGCTGATTAGGGGTTGATGTAAAAACATTCAAAAATGTGAACTTTCGTTGTTCTGATATAGACCCAACAAGTACATGTAGTCAAAGCTTTGTCAAGCAAATCCATCTTGCCAATAAGTTGCAGTCAATTGACCCTTTGCTTTCTCTTTATTTGAGTACCCAAAACATACAGTCACAAATTTAAAAACATAACCATAGAGTCAGCTATAGCCCAAGGTGTAATAAGTATGAAGCAGAACAGCAGTCAACCCTCCTACCTTAAGCTTGCACCCTGCATGTGACTTACTCACAACATGGCTCCACAGAGCCAATTTTTCTGAGCATGGATGGATTGTGTATAGCTCTGCTACTAAGGATTTGCTGCTGAGTACCCTTCCTGGTAATCCTGGTTCAGAAAGCTTTCTTTTGGTTCAAATTGTACTATCAACAGAGTTTTTTTTATAGACTGAACATTTTTTTTATTTTATTTATTTATTTTTTTGGTTTGCATAAAGTTCTCAGGTGCGTTGCAGTATCAGTATGACAGGACAACTATTTCAGCAGCAGGACCTATTTGTGAATGCTTTGCTGTTATTCTTTTTGTTTCTGGAAAGAAGTTCCCCAGGCAGAACCATAGCTATGTCATTTGATGCTCTGCGATGTTCCCCAAACTGGTGCTCCCCTTTCACCCCAAATTCAATGTTAAGACCAACAAATTGAAGATCATAAAAACAAAAAAGTTCTTATCCGCTCCAGTAACTGTGCAAAACTGTTCTTTATAGCTGTAACAAGCAGTTTGCTGCAGTTACTATCACACTGTCATACACTGAGCATTCTGCCAAGACTTCAAATACACTATTCATGCTCATTTATCTTTGTGGTTTCATAAATTAGTACTAGCACTGCACTTATGCACAATCAGCACTTGCCAGTCAAACCCCATTAAACATACCCAGGGCACCCAACCTTTTCAGTCTGCCCTAGTTATGTGTCTGTCCCCAGGGCTCTTAATCATAGGTTCATACTAGGCTATCTGCCCTAGGGCATTTATAAGCCTAGCCAGAGTGTGTTTGGCTTTCGCCACGCATTTTAAATTAATTTTGCTATGCCCTTTTGCGAGGTTAGTATACTGTGCCTCTGTCTAACAGTGACACAGAAGTGATACCTGGGGTAAACCTACGATCTCCCATCCACTCATCAAGATTCCTCTTGAAAAGAGTCAATGAGGGACTCTGCCTAACCTGGACTGGGATTTTATTCCAGAGTGAAGGGAGCCTCTGGGTTATGAATCTGTCCCTCCAGCATGTCCTATTTATTTCTATGTTGAGGTTCAAGTATCTCGAGTGCGTAGCTCGATGGGATTTGGATTTTCTTGAGGTGCAGCATGTCCATTAATTCCGGGATGGACATGACTTTATACATCAGGCACAGATCGCCTCTGAGCAGGCGGTATGCCACTGAGTAGAGCTGGAGTTTCTTTAACCGGCCAGCATATGGCATCTGTTTGAGCCCTATCATCCTCTTGGTGAGGGACTTTTGGATTCTTTCCAGTTGCTGCAAGTGTCTGGTAAGGTACATCCCAAAAGGGGCATTGTACTCGATTATGGGCCTGATGAGGGATGAGTAAAGAGGCACGATGACCTCCCCTGATCTAGATGTGAATCCCTTCATGATTAGGTGGGCTATATAAAATGTTTTTCTAACCACTTTGGCCACGTGGTTGTCAAATGAGAGATTGCTATCAACTTGGGTCCCCAGGTCCCTAATTACTTCTTCTGTACTTAATGGATTACCACCTATGTGGTAATTTGTGGGGACTTTGTTTTTGCCAAAGGGGATGACTATACACTTTTTGGCATTTAGCTTGAGGCCATGGCTCTGGCAGCAGTTGTCTGTTTCTATGAGGCCCTTTTGGAGGATGCTTGTGTCGGCTGGAGAGTCGATTATGGCACCCAGTTTGCAGTCATCTGTGAACTTAATCAGCCACAGTTCATCCGTGTTGGCCTGTACCTCCGAGAAATATATACTGAACAAGAGAGGTCCCAGGACTGAGCCTTGTGGGACACCACTTGTACCTGGTTTGGAGTCTGACATGGCTTCAGCAATTCTAACCATTTGGGTTCTGTCCTTGAGCCAGTGTGCAACCCATCTACTGACATAGGGGTTTATATTTAAGCTGGTGAGCTTATCTATAATGCCCGAGTGGGGTATTGTATCGAAGGCTTTTGCAAGGTCCAGGTAGGCTGTGTGGACCACCTTCCCCTCGTCAATGGCTTTGGTGACTGTTTCAAAGAAATCAACCAGGTTTAAGAGGCAGGATCTGCCCTTAACAAAGCCGAACTGGGTAGGATCCAGTGTCTGTAGGTCCCTAATATCTTTATTTATGAGGTCCATGATGATCCTTTCCATAGCTTTGCAGACCAAGCTAGTTAGGCTTATGGGATGATAGTTTCCAGGATCCTTTGAGGCACCACCTTTGTGGAGAGGGACCACTGTTGCTGTACGCCACTCTTTGGGTACATATCCTGTAGTAAGGTGAGATTGAACAGTAGTTTTATGTTTGGGGTTAGCTCATCTTGGAGTTCATGTAGGATGCAGCCCAGGACACTGTCTGGTCCCATTGATGCTGTGTTTTTTGCTTTGGAGAGGGCAGCTCTTACCTGAGCAGCTGAGATGTCAGGGGGGCAGCACTCTGCTGGGATAAATATTTGCCCATTTGGTGGGGGGGGGGGTTGCACTGAACCTGTCAGCTAGGATGTTGGCAATGTCTGTGGGTTCGGTGTATTTTTTTGTCATTTTGGACTAATTCTGAGCATATCTGGGAATTCCCACCCAGGTTCCTAACATAACTAAAGAAAGCCTTGTGATTATCCTTAGTGTCCTGTGCAATTTTTCTCTCGAAGCTGGCCTTAGACGATTTTATGAGTGCCTGTAGTTTTTTGTTAATACTGATCAGAGATGCCTTCACTTTTTGGGATTTTGCTCTATCATGTAGTAGCTTCCTCCTTCCATTGTATAGTTTGTTTATGGCTGGGGTCCACCAGACAGGACGTCTGCCTTTGGAGGATTGGGTCTTGGTTTTATTTGGGATTGCATGATTCATGCATTCCTGAAGGTGTTCATAGAATGCGTTTATAGAGGATTCTGCGGTCTGGGCCATATTTTTCACAGGCCCGGGGACTTTGAAGGATTCCACCTCAGTTTTGAGGAGTGTGAAATTTGCTTTAGAGAAGTTTTTCACTGTGGTTTTCAGGGCAGGGGGTGGAGTCGGGATGTGAATATCCAGTGAGATTAGTTTATGGTCTGATCTTACCAGTGAGGGATACACTTCTGGTCTGGAGCATAGAGTCCCCAATCTCTCTCTCTTTTTTTTTTTTCTTTCACAGATCTAAAATGTCAGCCGGGTACTCACCCTTCAAAAATTGCAAGAATTTATAGAGTAGCCTTTATGGAGATGGGCCATTGGAATATAGATTTTTAAAAGCTGCTCAAGTGTATTTTTCCTTCTTCTCCATATGGCAAGGAGCCATCATTATGCAATAGAGACTTTACAGTGACTTACAGTAAGACAGCTTAACATAGTTTTAGTCTTCCAATTAACTGAGCTAAATAATATTTCAGAAGCACTGTACACAAAGTGATGCCACAGATTCACCCAAGACAAGAGTAAAGGCAGCATTTGAACCATAAACTGACACAGGGTGCTAAACAGTTTTGTAACTAAGAAGTTTAGGTTTTTCTGGCTAACAACAACATTATAAGCAAATTACATGCTGCGAATGTCTTGAAAAAAAGTTGGATCCTGCAAAAAATGCAAATAGAAGAATACAAAAAGACAGAAAAAAGTTTTGATACTGGAAAAAAGTACCATTTCATAACTCAGCTATTCTGCTGCTTCCAATCAGAGGTAAGCTGAAGGAATGATTCTTTTATTCTAAGGTAGAATGCTTGTATAATGAAAACAGTTCTGGGCTTGGTATTAATACTGAGTTAATGCATTCTTCCCTAGAGATGTATGACAGACTCACGTTAAACAACATTGAAATGACTTTCCAGGAATGCCACCTGTGTAGACTTTATAATCCAAGGTCATGTCAGGCCCAAACAAATGCCTTTCTATGCAGTCTGCCCATTAAGAATTGAAGCACTGCATATGCATTTTCATATTGGTGCTGTTTTTCTGTAATGTGCATGTTGTAGCATAGACACTGCTGGAAGAGGCCAGATGTGGGTCTTGTTAGTAGTGGTCTGCCTTTTCCTATTGGAGGCGATCTGCTCATGAGTGTCAGGGCATTTAATACCTGTTTTGTACTTTGACACTGCTCCAGCACCATTGTAATGAGGCTTTCAATAAAGCATGCAGCAGATACCACCCTATCATGTTATACAGCCAGTGCTAAGATGACCACACCATGTCTGCATTCCTGACCCTCATGTAGCATACATACCTGATGTGCTACATAATCGGTATCATGAGCAAGTGCATGCATGTCATTGCCATGACACTGCTGGGAATGTTCATTCACCTCTAAGAATAGAGTTACACCATCAGACAAACATCCATGCATGTCAGCCATATGTCCATGTGCAGTCCTATTGACATTATTACTGCTTTGTGGGTCAGAGTCATCACTACTCTCAGACTCAACTGTGGACTTCAGCTCAAGGTCACCATCATCATCATCATCATCATGACCAATATCTGATGCTCCAACATTATCAGACTGGTCAGGTAAAGTATTCCCCCCCATCAGAGGCTAAACCATCAGCCACAGGACTGACCCCACCAGGACATGAAAATGTTGATTCAATGTAGTGCTCCGTATGATAGCAGCTTTATGGTGTAAATGAGGCACACCACATCCTGCCTAAGGATCAGTGGATCTGCTTGCATAGGGGCAGGAAGTATATTTGATGAAAATACAGACATGATGCATGTCAGATACATAGAATAAGGGTACGTGGGGCAGACAATATGTAAAAAAGTCTGACTCTTCACTAACAATACACAACAATAATGAAAATATTAACGTACTAGGTTGGTGTGGCTGTGGATCTTGATGTAATATTGTAATGTTTCTGGAAAACAGTGAAAGTCAGTATTACACATCATAAAACCACATGGTAATTAGGTTCCTATGAATAAACCTACATTTACTAGAAAACAGAGATAATGATTTCAACCTACTTTGATAGCTAATATCCATTAAACCTCTTAGTTGACAGGTAAAGAGCTTTTGTGTCCTCTCAAGTCTTTCAGTCTGAGTCGTACTATACATACTCACAGAGTATTATAGCATTAAACAGTTGTAATAATATATATCTATCCCTACTAACTATTACTCCAAGTAATTTTTGAAATTCATAGTAACACCTTCGTACTGTTTCATTTAGATGTAAATCAAAATCAATATTAAATACCTTTAAAATAATTAATAAGAAATAACTGCTGCCAAAACATGGACTGAACTAAATGCCAAAAACTACATTATTGTTTCCTTTGGGAAGTCATCTAGCCCAAGGAACTAACACATTAACAATACAGCCCTAAAAGTTGGCCTAGTTATTAGGGACATAGAAACTTATGTGCACAGTAACCTAAATTATGACCAGCAATTATTTATTATTTATTTATTTGACATTTGTTTACCGGGAGTATCTGACTGGACAGCTGGTGTCCATTTTCAGCGGAGGCCCAGGAAGAAAAGATCCACAAGTACAGTAGTTCCAGCATTTAGAGATAACAGTAAAAAGTTACAAAGGTTACGAATGTAGCATCAGTTAACATCATTACAGCATTTAGAGATAATAGTGACAAGTTACAGATATTATGAATGTAGCATCAATTAATACCATTACAGCATTTAGAGTTATTAGTAACAAGTTACAGAGATTACTAATATTGAATCAGTTAACATCATTATAGCATTTAGAGATAATAGTAACAAGTTACAGAGATCATGGATATCACATCAGTTGACATCATTACAGCATTTAGAGATAATGGTAAGAAGTTACAGAGATTGCGAATGTATTATCAGTTAATATCACACTACAAAGGTATAACGTTGAAAGGAGATAAAACTCAGGAGATGCATGACAAGCAAATTACAATGAGCTTAGTGTAAGGCAACAATAGAAGAAAATAAGTATAATACTTACATATTTACATATTTACAATGAGCATTTAGTAGCACTCACAGGAAGTTAAAGGGAGTGAGCAATGTTGAGCACATCAATAAGAATAGGAGGCATATGGAAGCAGTTCTGCTGCTGTGTAGTGAGGGTTTACGTTGGGCCATTGCAGTTGCATAGTCAGTTGGTGAAAAGGTGTCCTTTCAGTAGTCTTTTGAAAGTGGGTGTTTTATTTTGCAGTCTACATGTGTCTGTTGTAAGAAAATCCTTCCATACTGCACAGCTTATAAACAAAGGGATTGTGTCAGGATCTAGAGATGTCATTGTCCCCCATTACTCAGCCCTCCGTAGGCTAGTTATTGAATATAATGCCCCATTTGACATGTATCTGTCCAGACACATGCAACACCTGGAATGCCCAGAGATATACTTTACTAAAAGGATGGATGGCGTAAACAACATATCTTACATAAACAAACTCAGTACCCTACCACTTTATTCGATATCCTACAGATTGATAAGAGGTGAGCTGTCTATGGAATGGAAGGCATCTTCTGATCCAATACTGATGCATTTATTGCATATCAGCAAGTCAAATGGCATCAGAAATGTACAGGCTATGGCTCTAAACCTATTTTTCAAGATCAACAGAATGGTTTAGAGGGACAGGTATATCTCATGTATCATTGAGAGTAGGAAGTCAAAAACATAGCTGGGTGCACAATACCCAGGATAAAAAAGTGCCCAATCCTGGTAAGCGCATTGCTGCCAGGACTGGTAAAAATGCCAGTATAGAATCCTCAAAATACAGAAACATTCCTATGATGGGGCAAGGCCACGCCCAGAGGGATGATAGCCCCCCTGTTGAAAAGGAAGTAGCAGTCCACAATAATCACAAAAAACTGATAGTCCAAAGAAGTGCCATAAAGATGATAGAGTGGACTATTGAGGACAGGAAAGAAATTATGTATTGTTACTATTATACAAAACGCCCAGAATGTCCAGACAGAGGATATACAAAGACATTAATTGATAAGAAAAATACTTTCACAGGAAAAATTGTCAGAAGCGTCAAATGAAAATTTGCATTCATAATACAACATTTTTTGAAAAACAGTATATAGATCAAGAAACGTTTTCCTGTTTGGAAAAATAAGCATCTGAGGGAGTGTGAAAATGTAAACAACAAAACCTAGACATATTTGAAAAGTATAAAAAAGATATATGGACATGAGAAAGAAAGAGAGATTTGATATGGTGCAATATTTATGCAAATGAGAAAGCCAAATTAATCAATATAAAGAAGGATGAGAAATACAGGCAAAGGCATCCAGATATGGAAAATTTCACAATAAAAAATAATATCACAAAGTTGAAACATAGAAAAGAAGATTAGTAAAGTAGAAGTTAAAAAAAATAGAAGTTGAAGTTATGGAGTGCCTGCAAAGTGAAGGATTTAATGTAGAAGGTCTAATGCAGAGTATATCACAGCATGATGGAGTGGGTCTCCAAAGTAAGGAGAAGCAGGAAGAAAAGGAGACACCTGAAGAAGAAATATGGACACGGGAAAGAAAAAGACATTAAATGTGGTGCAATATTTATGCAAAGGAGAAAGCAGAACTAACCAATACAAAAAGAGCAGCACCAAAGATATTTGAAGAAAAATACAGGCAAAGGAATCCAGACATGGAAAACTTTACAATACAAAAATTAAGAAGACGAAGAGGAAAAGTAGAAAAGGAGATCAGTAATTGGAAAGTTAATGAAATAGAAACCAAGCTTATGGAGCACCTGCAAAGTAAAAGATTCAGTGTAGAAAATCTAATGCAGAAAGCACCACAACAGGATAGAGTGATGGACATCTGCATTAAGGGGAAACCAATGGAACAGGAAGCAATTGGTCAGGTGCCATATCAAGATATTTTGGAACCTTCCAGAGGAAACCAGAGGAAATGTTCACTTGAAGCTAGACAGCAAGGGAAGGAACAGGAAACTGTGTAAACTCTGAAACAGTCAATGTTTATGAGTGATAGGACAATGAGTTTCCATATGACAGAGCAACAGATGACACAGGATGAAACTGAAGAGAATGTGCCACAGGAAGATGCTCTAGAACTTTCTATAGAATGCCAACAAGGAACGGAACACAAGGGATGTGTCCTCCGTTTGGTAGAAAATGAGGTAAGAGAAGAGTTGCTTGATTTAATAGATATAGATAGATAGATTAAGATCAGTGAAAGAAATAGACTGCAGAAGGTCAATAAAACTCCAAAAGTCAGAAGTCTGATAAAACAAATGAACACAGTAATTTGAATGTCCATAGAGATCCATTCAATATAACAGAAGTAAACAGGATAAATTACTGTGCCGTGGTGGTGCAGCGGTAGCGTTGTCACCTCACAGCAAAGGTTCTCCCATTTGATTCTTGGGTGGACCACCTTCTGTGTGGAGTCTGCATGTCCTCCCCACAGTCAAGTGGCATTCGAAAGACATGCGTGAATGGGCATGCCTTTGTTGAAGGTTGGGTGTTGATCTGGCACCTCGGCACCATAAAAATCTTCTGCCAATCATTAGCGGACCGGAGTTTCGCTGTGGCGACCCCTAACCAGGAAAAGCCGAAAGAAGAACAACAAACAGGATAGATTACTGAACAGCTAAACTAATAACTAATAAAGATCTACCACAAGAACATAGGGCAGTGAGGGAAACGAAGGGGAGAAATCGAATGCCATCATGGAAGTATCGAATAGTGAAAAATATAAAGCAATTAAGACAAGAAGTGTCACTGTTAGAAGACTATAGAATAGGGAATAGATCAACAAAAATACTAAGAAAGATAGATGTGATAAAAGAAATGCACAATATTAGAACACAACAGGATCTATCATGCACTATTGCAAATAACAAACTAAAAATATCGGCACAGGTGGAAAACAGAAGATACACAGATAAATATAAAGGAAAAGTACAAAATAAGCAATTTATTGATAACCCAAAACGTTTTATAGAGAAGTGGGAAACAAGGTAAAAGGAATTGAAAGACCACCAAAAAAAGTAGAAATAGATGCATTTTGGAGAAGTATCTATTAAGATCCTGTGGAACACAACAAAGATGCTAAATGGATAAAAGAAGTAAAAGAAAGAATAAGTAGTTTAAAGGTACAGGATATGAAATGGGATGAAGTAACAGCCAGAGAGATTGAAACAAAGTTAATAAAAGCCTCTAATTGGAAAACCCCAGGCCCAGATGCAGTACCTAATTTGGTAATGTTTTACATACCTTAACATTTTTTTAAGCATTTTAATTTTAAACTTGTCATTTTAAATTGTTTTGGGGGATGGTTGCTTTAAGAAACTTTTTTACTAACTTTTTACTAATTGCTTTTTACTAATTGCTTTCAGCTGTAATTGCTTTGTCAAGTATATAAGAGATGTTGGGTAAAATGTAGCTTCATTCTGATGAAGTTTCCATTGAGAGATGAAAGCACTCAAAATAAACCTTCTTGTGTGGCTCTGTACCTTGGTTTCTTCATTTTTTGGATTATACTGAAAGGCATAATAATGTGGCAAGACTGTTGCACTGGGGATTCTGCAAACATGGTACTGAAGTGGCGGAAAAACACTGGAAACATGAGCCACAAAACATCATAGAAAATGATGAAGTCTACATCACATGGGATCATCCAATACCAACAGTTCTAAAGATAGATGCTAGAAAACCGGATATAGTGGTCCAAGAAAAGAAGACAAAAATTGAAATCACCACAGCCAGTGACTACAGCATCCTGTGTACAGCGAGACACAAAGTTATAAAATATCAGGATTTGCAAGCAGCAATGAGACCAATGTGGAAGAAAGATACCCAGATAGTTCCAATAGTAGTAGGAGGAACTGGTCTTATAAAAAAAGAGTTTACAGTCATATTTAGACATGCAACAAATACATGTAACTTCATACGAATTGCAGAAGGAGTCATTACTAGGCACATTGCGGGCGCTGGAAAGAGCACTTTTGGCTGACATCAAAGAGTGAAACAATACTAATTTCATGAACTTTAATTGTATTTCGACTTAGGAATGGGGTCCATTCCCATCATAGTATTAAAAACCCAAAAGATTTGTAGAAATTAAAAAAAGTTACTGGTGTATCTCACAGAGGATACTACTACTCCGGAACACACTCCCTATCCACATAAAACAAAATTCATCCCTGTCCATATTTGAGCACAACTTGTATCTAAGGATGTAAAAAAGAAAATGTATCCCAGGACTGTCCCTGTACTAAATATGGACAGAGACAGCTCCTAAATGCTTTATCCTATGCACAGGTCCCCTCAAGTGATCTATGGTATGATACCAGCTATTCTCATTAGGGGTAATGGATAATTTTTGACTATGGGATGGGTAATGTCAGTGTATACCCAAATGGGAAGGGTTGGCTCATGCACAGACATGGAAATTATTGAGGCTTAAAATGACCCTTAAGGATGGGTAGCCTAACACTTACCTATGAATCCATAAACTTTTTAATCCTTAAGTCCTTAATACTTTTCACACTCTTGATTAAACAATTGTTTATGTCATAAGAATAGCATAAATTACTTTTCTTAACCTGAATGATACATGTCTATTTCAAATTAAATTCCATTTCATTAGCAGTAGCACAATTAAATTAATAAATGTCCTAAATATCTCTGTAATCTGTTATGATATTCCAATTTTGTAATAACCAGAACAACTTTAGTAATGTCAGCATATTTACTTATCCACAAACCATTACAAACTGGGAAATATACCATAAATATCTCAAATAACACAGGCCCCAGGACAGATCCCTGAGGATTACTTATCTGAAGGGATATCTTTAATTCTCACTCTGCACACTCCCCGGTACAGCTAGTTCTTTATCCACCTTAAGATATAACGTTTCAGCTAATTTCCAACCATTAAAGGAATTATTTTATGGTGGAGAACTGTATCAAATGCCCTTCCCATGTCCAAGTATATAGAATTAATGGGTAACCCCTCATCCAGTGTCTCTCAAAAAGGTTGGCAAAAGGACAATAAGCTTGTCTGACAAAATCTACCTGGAATGAATCCATGTTGAAAGATATCTATGTTCCAATCCATTGTCTCCAATATATGTTTAGCTATAACTCCCTCAAAACATTTTTCCAGTAAATAAATAACACTGTTTGGTCTAAAGATATTAATTAAAGACAGATACCCCCACCCCTAGGCACTAGAACCAATAATGCCTCATTACATATAACTGGAACAAAACCTCTTTCTAAAGAATGCTGAAATAAAGGTGAGAAACTAGGAATAAGAGAATTTATTGTCCTTTTCAAAAAATATCCATTTATCCTATCAGGTCCAGCTGCAGAACTTGGATTAATCTTAAATAATTCTTCACATCCACTTTTAAATACATAAGGGCACAAATTATTATGATTAAAAAAAAAGTGATCTTCAACAATAGGACCAAGATGAGCTAACGCTAAAGTATTTCACTTATATCAACCAGTAAATATTCATCTGTTATTGGGCTATCATTACATTTGCTATTATAATGCAATTATGATCATTATATTTGATATTATAATGCAATTACTTTCCCTTATACAAATTTGTATATCTGAGTTATTATCATCCAGTGTTTAACTAGTAAACATTCTGTCAATCTCATATTGGATCAATCTCAACTTTCACCTAAAGCTAACACTAACCACTGTATATTTTTCTTCATTACTCATACTTAGTATATTTCTAAATGCCCTCCAATGTAATTGTATTAACCTTTTCTAGTTCAGTATTCTACTAAGGAATTTTGTGAATTGCTATTTTTGCAGAAGTAAGTGGGACATGATCTTCTACAACGTGACTGAAAAAAAAAATTAAAATTCTTCCGACCAGTAACAATGTTAACATGACATAATAAGTTTTTCTTCCATTTTGAATTTATTTTCTGATTTACTTTATAACAATCTGTTCTATAAAATGCCCATCTACAACTTCATTTATCTGACCATGGTTGGACATGCACTATTATGGTATGACCCAACTAACTCTGATTCAATAGTACATTTTTTAGTCTTCTTTTCTTAATTATTCCAGGCAAAATCTAACAGATTATTACCCCTAGCTGACTTCTCAACAGGCTGTTTATAACCAGATTTAATAATAAAATTCACTATTTCATTAATAACCCCTGTATAACTATTTATTTTATCCCACGGGACATTTGTGGATTAACACCTGTAGCTACAAACTTGTAACCTTTCTCAAAATTACCTAAAACAATTTTATTAAATTTCCTATTCTCAATTGATATAAAATTCAGGGGTTGATAAAATAGACACATTCTAACCTGACAATAATTAAATGTAATGTTAATAGATATAGTCTCTAAGCTTTCACTATTATTTGTTAAATGGAAAGGTAGTTATTCATTTACACAGATACAACACCACCACCTTTCCTATGCTTGCTAAAATTATAATACCCCTATAAACTGGCAATATAAGTGGAGGATTTTTTCAGAAAACCAAGGTTCTGTAATCAAAAAACACACCAACAGAGTAACACTTACAGCTAGTTTCTAAGAGAAAAAAATATTGTTTAGGCTTCTCACATTGCTTATTAAAAAATTCATACTAAAAGCCTTCTCAGAATTACATTGCCTATGTTCTTATTTCCCTCTCTCTAAAATTACATCACAAAATTGGTAAGTTTCTTAAAAAATAAAAATGTTTCCATCCTAACCATAAAAACTATAATTCTGAACCACCCCTTCCCATATGATAATAACTTCAATGGAAGCCTCAATGCATGTTCTTCTTAAATTATTTGTAAATCTTATAGCCACATTTGTGGAACCTGCCCGTATTTTAGAGTTGGAATGATACCACAATAAACAAGTTTGAATTAATTTTTCATACTTAATGCAATAGTATCCTTTACATTAACATTAAATCAGAAATTCTTACATTTTCCCACATCAGTATCCCCTGCAATTATAAGAACCTTGCCATATGGTTTCCCATTCAAAAGCAACATTTTCAAGGACAGAAATATATCCTGCATCATCCAGTCCCTCAAACATGTCACTGTTACAGTATTCTTATTTTTACCAAAAATCTGATCACCCGTAATATTAAGTCACCTATAATTAATATATTTCTGCTTTGCTCTCAATCCTAACCTGAGTAATACTATCCTGCACATGATCATCATGTTCTGACCATGTGGTTGACCCTCCAAGGGCCTTTCTCCTTTTCTTTCTTACTAGTTCATATCCCTCATTGTCTGCTTCATTGTCATTAAAACCCCTGTTTACTCCATTAACTATCTGCCCAAAATCTGGATTTCCACACCCTCCTTTAATTCTAATTTAAATTATTTTCATTGAGTACTGAATTAATTTTAACTAGATTTGAAATCACCTCAGTAGTCTGCTTTTAAGTTAGTTAATTTAACCCTCTTGTATATTCACTTGAACTATCTATATTAGCAATACTATTGGCCAAAGTTTGGGCTACTTTATTTTTTAGTACTTTAACTATGGAGAACAAATGAGAATTACATATTTTAAAATCAGCTTGAAACCCTGTTTCGTCTGAAGATTTTGTAAGTCCAGGACTACATTTATATTCTCTTTCCTTACACAGAGCCAAAGTATTATTATACATTTTGTCAAATACCTTACATTTTGACAAAACCCCTTTCCAATAAATCCAATAGGCAGAATTTATTAATTTCTTTCAACACCTAAAACCAACAATGTACTGCATTTCAGTCCTCCACTTATCAATGTCTGTATATGCTGTTGCTTTGATATATTGGTATTTATTTAGAAATTGTACGAGATGACAGAAGAAGGGATTTATAGAGAGTAACGCAATAGATTAATATGCAGAGTACAGTGTGGGAAGCTCTGTTACTCTGGGTTCAAAACCCATGTAAGCATTTCATATTCCCTTCTATGTGTAACATGTTCTTGAAGAATTTCATCAGCTGTAATACTGTAAGATGTACAGATGCTACATTTCTAAAATATGTAGACATGCAGACATGTATTAGTTACATTGGGATAAATTTGTGCAGCATGTAGGCATTGGATGACTATGTATGTTTACATTCTCCACAGTACTGACATCATCCCATAGTACTTGGTGTGATATGAAGAATACTGTTGAGCTTCATCTGTACCTGTTACATACACACTTAACAGTACAACCACATTGTAATATGTGTATGACTACTTATGGTCATGCACAAATGTAGTTATGCATAACAGATATGTGAGGACTGGGGGTGGGAAGTCAGTAAACTGCCTGGTTAATGCAATAACACTTGTCTTACACCACATTTTAATATACAGTTATACAAATTCAATACAGCAGTAAAGTTGGCTGTATAGATAAAGATGTCCATTTGTAATGTTAATTGCTGGGTGTATGTGGGTTCAGCCCTCAAATTGGTCCTTTTTTTTCTTGTTGCATGATCTGCCTTTGTTAAGTCATATAGTTTTACATGGTATGTGCAAAACACACATTTATATATACACTTATGTGCTACAGCAATTACTCTATATAGGCCGCGAATGACTAAGGATATCATCATCATCATCATTATCTGCATAGCTATGTTATTTACAGTGGTTGTTTGCTGTTAGGACTCTGAAAATATGATAAGCTTTTTAACAGGTATTTTACAAAAACATCACATTTATGTGTATGACTGTAAAATGTTTGTTTTATACAT
Organism: Protopterus annectens; assembly: GCF_019279795.1. NCBI lineage: Eukaryota > Metazoa > Chordata > Ceratodontiformes > Protopteridae > Protopterus > Protopterus annectens. The sequence goes on from NC_056725.1 coordinate 315,628,829, forward strand.
GGGAAATTACTTATTCTGCATTCGTTGAATTCTACAGAGCTGATTATGAGGTAGAGGATACTTCTGTTAATTCGTGTACATACATTTTGCTGTGCACAGAGCAATAAGATTGGTTCTTATTGAAATTGATGGCTCAGGATGATGAGCAGATCAACTCTCTCATCATAAATCACATATTTACACTTTTGTTGCCATACAGTCAATATTGCCCTTTTTCTAATTTACAGAAAAATATGTGACATTACAGTAAGGGTTACATGTTTATTCCCTGTTGACACTTGGTAGTAATACAGAACCTATTTCTGCACTCTGGTTTGTACTATCATGTGTAGCTTGACAGATAGGGTTCTGGATTCGTATGTATTTGTACAGGTTGATGTAGGTTTGCATCATGTCCTCTTGGCTGTTGTTATGCACAAGATAGTTCTGCATGTGCATATAAATATACTTCTACTTGGTGATGGTACATGGGACTTGGCAAAATAGATGATGTGTTCACATCTTTACATTTGATATTATACATTTATCTATCAAAATGATGTCAATACTTAGACTTTGAGTAACTTCTCTGTACAACTGCACAAGGCACCTACATGGCTGATTTTAAATATCCTTCTACTTGTCTCTTTAGAGTGAGAAACAGATCCACCTGCATTGAGTGTATGCACCAATTAGAGATCACCAAGGGAGAAAAGCACAGCTTCTGTGTATGTGCATGGTTTGTACTGCTGTTTTTGTACCTTAAAATTTACTTGGTTTTCATTTTTGACATTTTGTATACTTATGCAGGTGAAGTCAATAATTGCAAATGTTTATACATGCCTCTCATAATGCAGCATGAATTATGTTTTCAAAAATGTGTTATTATAATGTGTGATGCACACCCTGAGCTAATGCAGATATTTTGAATTGCAAAATATAGTTTGATAATCATCTTATTACTTTCTATTGTAATGTCAGGTTCACTTTGCTGACACAACTGAAATGATACTCACCTGTTATGTACCTCTCCTTTGAGTGTAGCCGTGTTTGTATTACATATAAGCCGTATATGTTTAATGACTTGGTACTTGCTGCTGACAGCAGTATCTACAGGTAGCAGTGATATAACTGGTTTATCAGCATAAACTGTGCAAAGCAGATATGTATGACAGTGGTGCTCTGTTACCATCATGATGTGTACATCTTGTCTATTCATAGTTCCATAGGTAAATCATAGCCTAACAGTCCACAAGCTATTACAAGCCCAGCTAATAATCAAAAGTCAAAATCAAACCCCGTGGCTCATTATACCTTGGTGTGTGTGTGTGTGTGTGTGTGTGTGTGTGTGTGTGTGTGTGTGTGTGTGTGTGTGTGTGTGTGTGTGTGTGTGTGTGGCTATGTGCATGTCAGTGCAGATGTTATACTGACCTGTTGCATGAGTTATCATTGCACTGTCCCGTTACATATACAGTGCACATGGTATCACACAAATTATTTAACAGGTGTTTAACACAGCTGCACTGTAGTACACTCTACACTGTACCACACTGTGAGTGTTATTCTTTCATCTGGTCTGTGACAGTGTTTGACCTATTTATGACCTTTTATGTCTGTTATATTGCTGACATGGCTATCTTGAACATGTTTGTTATTATCACTTTCACAAATAAAACATAAAAAAATGTTTATTGTGTAAGAGATGTATATATGTAATAGTGTTACATCACATTTTCAGAAAGGATACCTTGCAAAATATGTACACAACCCATGCATAGGTAATTTCATACTATGCATATGTGAAACCTGTTGCAATAGCATAGATTGGAATATAGCCTGGCAGTGTCATACTGTGCTACAACAATGCAATGAAATTATGTTACTGTCATGCAATTGGTATAATGGTTAAGGTCCTTGCCTCCCATGCACAAGGTTCAATCCTGACCTCTGGCCCATGCCTGTTTGAAGTTTGCATGTTCCTCTTGTGTCTCTATACATTCTTCCCACCTCTAAAAAATATGCTGAGTGTTTCTATCTCAAATACACCAATAAATGAAGCTGTGGGTAACAAAACAAACTCTACATGGTGCCCTGTAGGGGGAAAGGTTGCACAGACCAATCACTTTGGGCATCTACTGTGGTGCCGTGTATCCTCAAGATGGAAGAACACAGATCACAGAAGGGATAACCACTCAATGGTGGAAAATATGGCTCTAGGTCATTTGGTCATGTTGACTAATGTTGCCAAATGAGCATGGATATTTGCCGGTGATAAGTGTGATGAGGAACCGCCCTATGTCAGGGACCCATGCTAATAGGGGAAGGGGTGCATGACTTATTGGCCTGTGTGTGCCAGCAATAAAGCCCAGCAGCCCTGGGTCAATAAACAGCTGGTGCCCAGTTGGTTACCTGGGATAGCTCTTTTGAGCGAAAGCAGGATGTCAAATCTGCCAAACACGAACTAAGAATTGCTACACTCACTGTAGGATCACCGCAGGACTGAAAGTAGATGACATGATGGTTCAGAAGAGGCTGAACATTCTATGTATCCAAGAGACAAGATGGAAGGGCACTTCAGCAAAGACAGTTTGGGATCCAGAGTCTACTACTCAGGCAAGAAATGGGGTGGGATAGAGGCATCAGAAGGGAGTGAGGGATATCATAAGAATTACTGACAGACTCATGGCAATCAGAGTGTATTCATAATCATAGTCCCACAGCATTAACAGATGTTGATAATGGGTGACTTCAATGCTCATATCGGGACAGGCAGAAGTGGATATGAGGACAGCCTGGGTCAACATGAGTGGGACAACAGGAATAAAAAAGAGAGATCATTCTAGACTTCTGCCTGGCAAATGGTTTGATAGTGCATGGTTCAGAAAGAGAGAGGGCAGGATTCACGAAGGCTTGCATGGAGTCTAAGAGTAGTGTAAGACTCCATGCAGCCTTCGCGATCCAGGAACAGCCCAAAGTCCGTGTAAGATTAGATTCATAGATTTATACTAAGCTAACTGCCCTTGTGAGCCATTTTAAGCCTAGCCAATTATCCCTTGTGAGATTCAAACCCTGCACCTTGTGTTTGTAAGGCAAATACCTTAACCATTAGGCCACCCTATGGCTAACACGTCTCTTACACAGAGTGGGTGTGAATAAGCTAATCACCTCACTTGCAGCTGAATAGCATGCAAATGAGGATGATTAGTGATCCAGGAAGCCCAGAACAGCCCGTGTAAGAGCCATTTTAACTGCAGAAATGTACTCAGTTGACAACTGAGTACGTTTCTGCAAAAACCGTAATGGAGCCATGTCAGCTCCAAATAAAGGGTGCATATGTGTCAGGCAGCATGCCAATGGCCAAATATGTGGCCATTGGTAAGGTAACCTGATGCAAATATATTAAAAATATAATTTTTTTTTTCGGCGATCGCCGATGTTTAAACCCAGCACAGCCCCGTGCAAATGGGCTGTGCTGTATAAAACATAAAAACGAAGGTTATAAACCCACAAATGTGGGTTTTATGCAATACATGGAATATCAATGCAGGGACCAGCAGACCAAAACCAACATGGCCACCGTGTGGTGGTTGCTAAGGGGGGAAGCTGAGTCTAAGAGATGTAACTAAGCATTAGTAGGCAATCTGATGCAAATGAGTGTTAGGATACTGAATTCCACTGTCACATAGCAAATGAGCACAGTCTGAGTAGTGTAAGAGTTACAGAAGGGGAAGGAACAGAGTAGGAGATAGGTGACATCACAGGGGGAATGGTAGAAAAAAATGCAGTTCATTGGAGGTCAGAGTTACATGACAGATGTCAGACAGATATCATGGAAAGAGGTGTGCCACTAGATAAGCATGAGAAAGTCAAGAAATGGAAGGTGTACACTGTTGCCTACACCAAAGTTTCTTGCAGGGCGTGCATGCACACGTGTGCATGCCATGAAGCGCGAGTAAGGCAGTGTGCGCACGTGTAAGGCAGACTGAGCATGTGGGAGCGTGTTGGGAGATGTTTAACACTGTTTGCGCGGGTGTGCACGCGTTTTAATCCGAATAAGCAGTTTCTGAACTGTGTAAGCATGTGTGTGCACATGTAAGCCACTGTGAGCGTGTTTCTGCTGGTTTGCACACGGCTCCTCGCTGAGGAAACAGAGAGGAAAAAGGAAGCAACATATTTAGTAGGAAGCTAGCAGGGAATACTGCTGGAGCTAGCAGGTGAAAACAATTAGAAGCAGGCAAATACACAGGCAGAATAGTAGCCCATCCCAGCACTTAAAACTCTCCAAACGGCAGTGCAGGATATTTCTCTCAAGAGACACTGCAAGACAGGAGTAAGTTATTAGAAGTGAAAACTGAAAAAGCTGAACTCAGAGCAGAAATGTTAGGGGCTGCCATAGCTGTCATAATGAGACATAGGCGACTTGCTGAGGGTGGTGACAATGCAGATGGTGCCAGACAACCCACAGTGAGGAGACAGAGAAGAGTGTACAGGCCCAGGGTCACCTACCACGGGTTACATGATCTGAAGATAGTAGAGCACTATAGAGTGGACAGAGACCTCCTGCAGCAAATAGTGGAGCTGTGCAGGCCACGCCTCACACACAGAACCAAAAGAGGGGAACCAATCCCAGTGGAAACTAAGGTATGTGTTGGCCTAAGAATACTAGCAACAGGTACCTTCCAGAGACCAACTGGTGATATGATGGGGATATCACAGGCATCAGCCTCCAGGGTACTGCACCAGTTCCTGGATGCCATGTCAGCACATGTCGGTAATCATGTATATTTCCCCAATGCCCATGAGGTATTGGCCAGCAATATGCATCTCTTCCAGCAAATAGCGGAATACCCTGAGGTAGTGGGTGCAATAGACTGCACGCACATACGCATCAAAGCACCAGCCGGTGAGCGGGGTAGGGCATACATCAACCGCAAGGGCTTCCCCTCCATCAACTGCCAGGTCGTGTGTGATGCCCAGGGCATAATAATGAATGTGTGTGCTGGCTGTCCTGGGAGCTACCATGATTCCCACATCTGGCATTTGACGCAGCTTTACCAGACATTTGCCAATGGGGACATCCCGCACGGACACCTAGTGGGGGATGCAGGTTATGCACTGGAGCCATGGCTGATGACACCCATCAGAAACGCACACACACCTGAACAGGAATGCCATAATGAGGCACAGGCACAAACACGTAATGTAATAGAGCATGTGTTTGGGCTGCTCAAGTCATGGTTCCGGTGTCTGGACACATCTGGTGGAGCCTTGCAGTACACACCAACTACATGTACCCAAATTGTCATGGTATGTGCTATGCTACATAATATGATTTTGCGAAAACTGCTGCAGCAGGACCAGCATAGGGCCGGGCCAAACAGCCCCCCACCATTGCCAAGGCCTTCACAGGCAGAGCGTGACTCGGAGGAGGAACAACCTGAGCCTGTCCCAGTAGGCAGATGGAGGCATGCCCAGTATGCCCTGGCCTTGGCAAAGAGGCAACGCATAGCACATACACAGGCTCAGTAGGAACCCTGGGAATGATACCCCCTCTGACTCACTCAAATAATAACATGGATGCCTACAATGACATGACCTGCTCACAAACATGTACAGGGAAGTGTAATATGTGCATCTGACAGAGGCAGCCCTGCAGCACCACCGGAGGCATGAATGCCATGTGTTAAGTAATGTAACACCATGTACTATATGCACACCTGAGGACCCTGACTAACATCCTACCCTCACCAAGCATCCTGCCACAATATGACAATGAGATGATCAAGTGCAATAATTGACTGAAGTATCGCAGTTAGTCAAAGGGGATCCAATGTGTGCCAGTCTGGGATGACATGCTGAGCATGACATGATGCTCCACCTGCTAGGACTGGCATGCACCTATCAGTGCAGGCCGTATGGATACTGGCAAAGGCTGTTGTTACCCACAGTGTGCCCTGAATAGGTAAGGCTCAAAACACAAACCTATCTCCATAGGTATCAGAAGGGATAAGAATAAGATAAGGGATAAGTCGAAACAGCAAGATGCATGCAGTCTAAACTCACCCAGTATGGAGAATGTTGGTATCTGTGCTGTAACAGAAAACTGAGTCAAGGCTCACAACAGCACCCTAACACTACCAGGTTACACCTCATACTGTGCTGTACAGCCTCAAAACATGGAACAAGCTACAAAAGGAGGGTGACTAGCAAGAATTGTCAAGGATAACCACACCCCCATGTTGGTACCACAACAAGAAGCAGCATGGACTAGCCATGGTCAAGTAACAGTGGCTAAAACTGCCCCCCAGTTTATAGCCTGCTACAGACTACTGTCCCAACACCAGGAACTGCACCTGGCCTATGCTGGAATACATGAATATATCAAGTCCTCCAAACCACATTATATTGAGTGACTGAAAATACCCAGACATAGACTTTGAGCATTATACTAGCTCCAACAGTGTAGGACAAAAGTTCATAGAATCCATAAACCAAAAGGCCCAGGAACAACGTACCACTCCCACAAGAGGGGTAAGCATACTGGATGTGATAATCAGCAACATGGGTACTGGATGGCAAGATGAGAAGTGTATTGCTCACTGGTAAAACCAGACCATAGAGTAATCACACTGGATATACAAATCCTGACCACAGTCCCTGGCCAGAAAACCACAGTGGAAAACATGTGTAAAGCAATATTTGCACTCCTCCAAACTGATGTGGAATCCATTAAAGGTCCTGTGCAGGTGCAAAATATGGGCCACACCTCAGAACCTGTAATACAGCCATTCCATGAACACTGCCAGGAATGCTTGGATTATGCAATCCTAAATTAAAAGAAGACACAATGCCATACATGCAGGCATCTGGCATGGTGGACACCAGCCATAACCAAACCATGCAAGAGAATGAGGAAGCTACTACATGATAGAGCAAACATAAACAATGAAGTAATCACTGATCAGTAGTATGGCAATAAAATATGTCCACACATACAATCCACTAAGGCCAGCCACAACAAGTTGAATCTGTGAATCCTGAGGCAATGTTACACCTGCCCCAAGTACACAGACAACCCCCAACTCCACCCAAGAAATACAAATATATGTGAGAGATGCAACCATCTATCTAAACTGGAGGCTGAACTCCCTCAACTCAGTACTTCCAAAACTAGTCAGGAGGAGAAGGTAACCACACACACCACAAACACAGTCCCACACAGACCTATCACAACTGCAAACCAAACACATAAACACAGAAAAATATTCCCGGAGGCACAAATTACAAACACAGCACACCAACAGAGGCCTCTAAAGCAGACACCCAATCAAACTACCTCCAAACATAGCACATGCAACACATAGTACACAAAGCTGGTGTGCCAAACAGTCACAGGCCAGAAGGAGAAACAACATGCCTGATACAGTTGTAATAGGTGACTCCATAGTCAGACACACTGCTGTCCCGCACACCAGACTGAACAAGGGAAAGGGTACAGTAAGCTGCCTGTAGGCTGCCACAATACGCCACATAACAGAAGTATGCAGGTCACTCCAAAGCAAGTAGAAATATGATGCAGTCATAGTTCATGCTGGTGTGAATGACCTGAGATGTACCTCCTTAGACTACATGAAAAGAGACATAGATGAGCTCTCTGATTATGTAGTCCAGGCCGGTATGACACTCACCGTTTGCAGCATCCTACCCTTACCAAGAATAATGCCACAGTACAAACATAGAATGATCAGTCATAGCAAGTGGCACACTTACTGGTGTCATTCCAAGGGGATCCAATGTCTGTCTGCTTGGGATGTCATGCTTGACAAGCCACACAGCTGTTCTTGGGATGGCTTGCACCTGTTACCCCAGGGCGTCTGGATATTGGATAAGGCCTTTGCCACCTCCATAGAGCCTTTTGTAGGCAAGGCTGAAAAGACTAACCCACCACCCTAGAAAACATAAGTGGAAAGAAACATAAGGGTAATGCTGACCAATGCCAGATGTGTAAACCCCAATATGCATGCTCCCAAGGCCATCCCCAGTATGGAGAACATCGATGGCTGTGCAGTGACAGAAACCTGCTGCAAGCCTCCTGACAGCACACCAGCACTACCAGGTTATACCACATATCATGTGTCATGGCCCCAAAACCTGGAACAAAACATAAAAGGAGGGTGAGTATCCATATTCAGCACAGACACCCATACGTCCAAGTAACTGAAAATGCACAAGGCATTGGAGTCCACCCATGTGCAACTAACTGTAGGCAAGACTGCTGTACAGTCTGTAGCATGCTACAGACCACACTCTCACACACAGGAACCCCACCCAGCCGTCCTGAAGACACTGGACAGTATGAATGTCCCACCAAATACCAAACAAGGTACCACAAATTACCACATAGGTGGTAAACCATTATGTATGGAAGGAGTAATCAGGGACCTAGGGACACAAGTGGACAGTAACCTGTTATGTGACACTCACATTGCCAATGTGGCTAGGAAGACTGTCTACATTTGACACCGTATCAGGAAAGGATTCACATCTACGTCAACAGAGGTCATTGTGCCCCTATACTGTTCTCTTATCACATCCATAATCTAGTACAATGCCTCATATGGGATGTACCTTACCTGACACCTGCAGCAGTTAGAAAGACCTCAAAGGTACCTCACCAAGAGGATAAAGGGTCTCAAATATATGTCATATGCTGCCTGGCTGTAGACACCCCAGCTGAATGCAGTCACATACTGCCTACACAAAGGCATTGCATGCCTGTTGTAGAAGGCCATGCCCAACACAGAAGTAATGGACATGTTCCACCCCAGAAAACTCAAAGCCATCGGAGCTGTGAGAGTGAGAGATGTCGACCTCAACAAATAATGAAATAGGATGTGCTGGTGGGACAGATACATAATCCAGAGGCTCCCCACACCCTGGACCAGAATCCCACTCCATGTTAGAAAGAGCCCCTCACTGACACTCTTCAGCAGGAATCTTGCCAAGTGGATGGATGATTGTAGAGTTACACTGGAGGGCTTCACTGTGTCATGTCCAGACAGAGGCACAGCAAAGCAAATCATAAATGGCCATAATATTCACATAGCAAGGGGTGGCAAAAGCCACACACACTCTGGCTAGGCTAACAAATGCCCTAGGGTGGATCGCCTAGTATGAACCTATGAACCTATGAAGATACAAATTGTACAGGACACTAAGGATAATCCCAAGGCTTTCACAACTGATGGTAGGAACCGTGTTGGGAATTCACAGATATGCTCTGAATCACACAAATATCACAAACACACGCACATATTGCCAACATACATCCTGACAGGTGCAGTGCAACACCCCCCCCCCCAGAATTCAGAATATCTATCCCAGCAGACTGCTGGTCCCCTGACATTGCAGATGCTGAGGTAACAGCCAGCATCTACAAAGCAAAACACACAGCAGCAATGGTATGAGATGGTGTCCAGGGGTGAGTGCTACATGGACTCCAAGATGAATGGAATGCCAAATCACACTACTGCTCAATCTCAGCCTTACCACAGAATATGTACCCAAAGAGCAGTGTACAACAACAGTGGTCCTTCTCAACAAAGGTGTTGCCTGAATGGATACTGAAAACTACTACCCCAGAATCCTGAGAAGCTCGGTCTGCACAGCTATGGAAAGGATCAGCATGTACCACAGACATAAAGATACTGGGGACCTACTGACACTGGACCCTACCCAGTGTGGCTTTCCTAAGTGCAGATCCTGCCCCTAAACATGTTTGACTCAATTGAAACAGTCATTAGCGTCACTGATGAGGGCAAGGTGGTCCACATAGTGTAGCTGGACCTTGCAAAGGCTTCTATACAATACCCTACATGTTCATTATAGATAAGCTCACCAGCTTAAATATAAACCCCTATGTCAGTAGAGGGGTTGCAAACCAGACCAAGGACAGAACAGACATGGTCAGACATGCTGCAGCCATGTCAGACTACAAACCAGATATAACTGGCATCCCACAAGGCTTGGTCCTGGGATCCCCCTCGTCTGGTATATAGGTCCCATAGGTACAGGCAAACATGGAAGGACTGTGTCTGAACATGTTTGCAGAGGACTACAAACTGCTCACCATATATGATCCACCAGCTGACACAAGCATCCCACAAAAGGGCCACATAGAAACATACAACTGGTGCCATAGCCATGTCAGCAAGCTAATTGCGGAAAAGTGTATAGTCAACCCCCGTGGATATACAGCAAGTGCCCACCAATTACCACATAGGTGTTAACCCATTATGTAGTTAACATGTAATGAGAGACCTGGGGACACAAGGTGATAGATATCCTGCATTGGACAAACATGTGCTGTAGTGTTAACAGAAACATACCATATACCACCTAATCATGAAGGTTGTCAGATCTAGATAAGGGGAGGTCATTGTGGCTCTGCAGTCATCCTTCATCAGTGGTACAACTGACTACAATAGCCCCTGTGGGATGTACCTCAGCAGACACCTCCATCAACCGTAAAGTCCCCAACAGTACCTCACCAGGAGTATCAAAGAGCTTGCACAGATGCCATGTGTTGCCTGTGTTGCTGGTATCAATAAACATGCTGCACCTTGAACAATCTGAATGGCAGTGAGCTATGCACATGAGAGACCTGAACCCCAGCACTGACTTACATAGGACAAGCTGTACTGCATGATCCATAACACAGAAGCCACCCCCCACCCATGAGTGAACTCCCAGTACAGGCTACCCATAGAGTCACTTATCAATTTTCCTCAATAGGAATCTTGATGAGTGGATGGGAGATGGTAGCTTTATCCTGGGTATCTCTGTCATGTCACAGGTAGACAGAGGCACAGTATACTAACCATGACATATGTCATGGCAAACTCCACTTACAATGTGTGTTGAAGGACAAACACACTCTCCAACTAGCATTAGACATGGACTAGGGCACATCGCTAGTGTTTGCAAATGTACACCTATGTTGTGGAATACACTACCAATGTTGGACAAGCCTGGTTTAAGTAGTTCATATCTGAACAGAATGCAACATGGTCAGATGTACACAACTGGCCCCTAACCAGGCTGTTGTGCTCACTATCGAAATGTAAAGCAGTGATAGCACTAAAGCCCAGGATACTGTCCACCACAGTCAAAGTACTACCAGTACACTATACAGTACTACAGTGTTAGGTCAGTGTGAAAGGATGTTGGCAACTGTATGCAAAGTATCCCATGCAAACACTGCAGGCACAGTATAATCCTGTTGTGTTCACACACAAAGCAGTTGTACAGTAACTACACAACATGACAAACAACACACAACCATAAACAGGTGATATTTGTTGAAGTTCACACTCATCCACAAATGTGGTGGGCTGCAGAGTTCAACATATGGAATGCTCACACTGGGCATGCTCACACACTTTGATAAATGAGACATATGTCAGACAACATGCCATGGGAAGGCTGAACTGGGCATGCTCACACACTTAGGCCAAATCTCATTTTAGCAGTTGGACACACATATCTGGTATTTTTACGTGTTATTCCAGGAACCAGCCACATTACAGCAGTCTGCCCAGTGCACACAGTTAAATGACTACAGAGACATACGCAAACATCTTCCACAGATGCACAAGTTGTTCATACAAACAGGGAATGCTATGGCAATAAATATGTGCAAACAGTCTATCAGCAACAAATAATGTGCATTTGACAATTAAACATATGGGTGTAGAGGTCAACACTAGGCTGTTTGCCCTAGGGAATGACAGCTTAGCCAGAGCGTGCTTGGCGTCTGCCTCCCCAAAGAATGCACATTCCCCTTTCTAAACACCGATGATGTCAGCACCCTATAAGTACAGCAGGAGAAAAGAAACCTCCCAGTAATGCGAATAGCGCTCCGCTAATGCGTCCGCCACAAGTGTCATACTATAGTTAGGAAGGGGTTTGAATCCTACAAATGGCAAGTGTGTGTGTTTGTCTGAGGGGGATTCTTGTGTGTGAAGAAAATGTCCCTTTTGGCAACTAGGAGAACAGACTACAGGATGCACATTCCCCTTTCTAAACACCGATGATGTCAGCACTCTATAAGTACTGCAGGAGAAGCGAAACCTCCAAGTAATGCGAATAGAGCGCTCTGCTAATGCATCCGTCTCAAGTGTCATAACATAGTTAGGTAGGGGTTTGAATCCTGCAAATGGCAAGTGTGTGTGATTGGTTGAAGGGGGGCTAGTAAGTGTGCAATTGTGTGTGAGGGAAATGTCCCTTTTGGCAACTAGGAGAACAGACTACAGGATGCACATTTCCCTTTCTAAACACTGATGATGTCAGCACCCTATAAGTACAGCAAGAGAAGGGAAACCTCCCAGTAATGCGAATAGCACACTCTGCTAGTGTGTCTGTCTCGAGTGTCATAACATAGTCAGATAGGGGTTTGAATCCTGCAAATGGCAAGTGTGTGTTTTTGGCTGAGGGGGGTTAGTGTGTGTGAGGGAAATGTCCCTTTTGGCAACTAGGTGAAGAGACTACAGGATGCACATTCCCCTTTCTAAACACTGTTCAGCTGAAGGCCATGGCTCTGGCACAAGTTGTCTGTTTCTATGATGCCCCTTTAGAAGATGCTTGTGTCAGCTGGAGAGTCGATTATGGTGGCCAGTTTGCAGTCATCTGCATATTTGGTCAGCCACAGTCTGTCCGTGTTGGCCTGTACCTCCAATAAATATATACCAAACAAGAGAGGTCCCAGGACTGAGCCTTGTGGGACACAACTCGTAACTGGTTTGGAGTCTGGCATGGCTCCAGCAATTCTAACCATGTGGGTTCTGTCCTTGAGCCAGTGTACAATCCATCTAGTGACACAGGGGCTTATATTTAAGCTGGTGAGCTTCTCTAGAATGCCCAAGTGGGGTATTGTTGTGAAGGCTTTTGCGAGGTCCAGGTAGGCTGTGTGAACCACCTTCCCCTCGTCAATGGCCTTGGTGACTGTTTCAAAGAAATCAACCAGGTTAAACCTGGTAGTGCTGGTGTGCTCTCAGTAGCCCTGAACCAGGCATCTGTTACTGCACAGATATCGATGTTCTCCATGCCAAGGAGAGTTTCGGGTGCATGCATCTGGAGGTTTAGACTTCTGGCATTGGGTAGCATTACTCTTAGTTTCTTATCCCTTGTGATACTTATAAAGGTGGGTTTGTCATTTGAGCCTTGCCTAACATAGGCACTATGGGGGTAGCAAGAGCCTTTGCCAATATCTGAAAGCCCAGGGGTGACAGGTGCAGGCCGTCCCAAGCGAAGCAGGTAGTTCAACAGAAGATGAATATGTGAAGGTGTAGTGCCTGTGATTAGTTAGCAGTAGCATATATGATTGCTCACGTGGACACATGCCAGGTAAGTCATATGCACTGTGTCACAGGCAATGTACATGTGAACAGGACAAACAGTGACATCCTGTCAAGTGGGACATGGACATACATATAGTAAGCTATGCAGATGGCACTAGGAGTCCACAGAAGCTCTATAACTATGCATTGCAGGTGTGATCAGTATTCCAGGGTAATTGCAAGCAAACATGCATGCAAACAAAGCTACAGTAAACAGGGCTGCATATAGTCCATTGTACAACAAACAAGCTGTACCACTTCCAGTAGGTAACACTGAAAATATGCAGGCACTATGCACATATACATGGAAATACACGGGTCAGATGGCTAGGGTCCAGTCTCAGTGCACACAAGTGTACAGACTATGTACTGTCAGGATGTACAGTAACTGGATGGAAACCCATGTGCTCATACCTGCAGTAATACATGTCAAATAACAGACACTGAGCCTTCACTCAGTGGTTCCATACTTAGTAGGATGTATGCTACCTGACCTGCCACCACAGTATCCCTGACATATATGGGGACTCTCCCTCCTGTGACATTTAGTTTTGTGTGTTGGGGCTGTCTAGCATGGTAGCATGCAGTGCTAGGGTGCTCCTGTGTGTCCTGTACCAGTCGTGTAGTACTGCACACATATCAACATCCTCAAACATCTGCATTGCAGAGTCCAGTGTGGGCAACATGCCACTTGCAATTTACATGTCCATCATTGCGTATTACTACATTCATTACCTTATCCCCTGTGCTACCTATGTATGTAGCCTTCTGTTGACATCATTACCACCAGTATGCTAACATGTGCAGATGATACACTATGGTACTTACCATGGGTGTAGACAACAGTACATGACAATCACACACTTACTGCATCAGGCATGCTGTGATATACCCACAATTAATTCAGCACACAGTACTGTTAACAACATGATGCTATTACTACACATCTATGTGGTCACCCTGTGCATCAGCAACATGTTAACCTGTACCTGCACAGTTGTTACAGATTGCAGGAGGTGGCACAGTTTCATCATATGCACAGGGTGTGAACTTGGTATGCCTGAGTCAGCCACCGATACCACCGATTGACATATATGTGTATGTGTTTTGGTGAGGGACAGCAGTAGAAGGTGGGGCAATGTTGATGCAGTGTGTGCGTGTATGTGGTAGCCCTAGGTGTTGTCAATTTGCATGTGTGTATGGATGCACACAGTTCCACCTCATGGCTGTCATATACTGGTGTTTGTGGACAGTCACAGACTGTACCTGCCAGGTCATACAGATCAGTGTCTCTGGCCACGGACACAGTACCTGTGCCTTGCAGGGGTGCTACGGACTGTATCAGGTACCAACCCAGACTGGGTACTGTCATCAGAAGCAGGTGTTCATTGACTGGACACAGATCCCTGTCGGGCCTGGACAGAGCCACGTGCACGTGGTCTCCTGGGGTGGTCTGATGACAGCACAGACCCAGCATTGCTGGGGCTGCTGCTGGCACTACAGGGGCGGCTGCAGCCCTGTTGTCATCCGCGACGACTGCCAGCTGCTGCTGTTGCTGGCATACGGCCACGTCGACGCCTCAACCACCCACCATCGCCCTGGCTCATGGACATGTAGTTGTGGAACCGGTCTAATATGTCCCCACACCGTCTGTCTATGACATCGGTGAAATCACGGATGGCAGCCGCAATGTCACGCATACTGTCAGTCATGGCTGTGCAACATGCTGTCAGCTCCCTCAGACCCTGTCTGGTGTACCGTTCCATACGTGACTGTGCCTGCATAACAGCCTGAAACATAGCTGAGGTTGTAAGACCTCTGTGGGCACGTCTGACAGGGGCAGTATGCCCACGGATGCTCCCACGAGAACCCCTGGACATCTGTCTGTGTGGTACCATCTCTGGGCCATGCCCATGGCTGCTGTGTGGGGAGGCATGTGCCACAGATACCACATTACCCTGGTCAATGCCCACTGTATGCTGTCCATCACCTAGGGACATTGGTGACAAAGGGTCTATTGGCAGTATAACTGTGCGCATTGATGGGGTCGACAGCTGTGTACTGTCAATCGGCTGACCAATGGCGGACCCTGGCATACCTTCCTGTGCCATTATGCAGATGTCATCATTATCAGTACCCACAGCACCTGATTCAGGTTCCCTGCTACATGACACCAGAGCAGCACCAGAACCTGTGGGAGGGAAACAGGAAACACAGTTTACAATGTCTACACATTACCAGTGATGCACACATGCACACATGCACACATGCACAGGTGCACAGGTGCACAGGTGCACACATGCACCCATGCGCACATGCACAGGTGCACACATGCACACATGCACAGGTGCACACATGTACACATGCACACATGCACACATGCACGGTGCACACATGTACACATGCACACATGCACACATGCACACATGCACAGGTGCACACATGCACACATGCACACATGCACCCATGCACAGGTGCACACATGCACACATGCACACATGCACACAGTTTCACACAATTGTACAGTACTCAGTATGCGTGATATCAACACACAGACACAGACACACCTACATGCATACAAAGAGCACTACTAAGTGAGCCAAATAGTACTATTACTATCAAGACTATTACAGGAATTGTTAATACACACTCACCAGCATGGATAGGCTGCATTGCTGTTATACCAGAGAGACCTGCAGACGTGAAGAAACTAATGTCAGTGGGCACAACTGTGCCATTGTTACTGAGTATGATACAGGTCAGTAGTACAACAGTCGCCTTTCACAGGTCAGCTGCTAATATTGAGGATATCACACTTGCACTTTAAATACTATGGTGACAGCTACAAACCAAGGACACACCTCACGCATGCATTAACTACCGGTGTACACAACAGTCAACTATACATATGGCATATTACCTGTACGTTCACTGTCTTGCTGCTGCGTGGCTCCAGCCTCCATCATAATGCATGTCTGCTGCTGTTGTTGTTGCTGGTGGACTGGAGCCACTACACTCATGAGTAGTCCCTCCAGTCTGGTGAGTGGGGGATGTGTAGCCACCCCACCACCTGTGGCGACCTGTTGCCTGTGGATATCCGACACACGCTGATGGACATGTCTGATTAAATCACTGCAGTGATGTCGTACCTGCTCATATGTCCTATTATGCGTGCCTATGTCACTTACCCGACGGACAAGGTCCTGCCACAGTGCAGCCCTCTCCTGCTGATTCTGGCTGGTGCGGGAAAAGAGTATTGCATAATCCCGCACCAGGCTCTGGTGTATCTCCTCATCCTCAGCTGTGGAGTAAGTGGGAATCCGCGGGTGGGCCATTTACCTTAGAAAGAAAATAACCTGATATCAGCAATATATGTCAGCAGAATTTGGCACACATACTACACATGCTACTCGACTGTTATGATACAACATATCTCACATATATAGCATCTGTCTGTCTATTGGTGGATACACATGTAAATGGCCAGGTATCAGTGCTCAGCCAGCAACTGTGCAACAGTACCTAGCACACTCCATACGACTTACTACCAAACCCCAGCAGTCAGAACACTGATTCAGGTCAAGAGCACCTCCTCACTCTGGGGGTTTGTATCTAGGTACTGTATGGCCTACATCATCAACTACTGTGAGCTGACCACACACTGATTGCCCTGGATATACATATCCCACCTCCACCCCTAGCACAAACGACTATAGTGAATAACATTACAGATGCAAACTTTACACTTTGTAACAGTGACATGGTATCCTTTCAGCCCACTGGGCCAGTGGCAGATACAACCCACAATGCTGACCCCTACATAATTGCTTTCTACAGACATCTCCGAGAATGCATGGATCATGCAATCCCATATATGACCAAGACACTCTCCACAAAGGGACAGCATCCTGTCCGGTGGACCCCAGCCATAGACAGATTGTATTACAGAAGATGGAAGCTACTGCAAGACAGAGCATAATTCCATAAAGGGAGGGCATGTCTGAGCAGCACTAGTAAGGATCTATTTTCCATCATACAAACATCCATGGGCAACTTTGAGAGGGAAATCAAGAGGGACACTACAGAATACCAGAAGGCCTTCTTCAGTTATGTTAGCAACCTGGTCAGGATCCATCCTCTATGCCCATAGTTAGTACACAACAACAAATATTTCACTGACACCACAGATATTAACAACATTGTGGCAGACAAGTTCAGTGCAGGTGTCACCCCGCCCTCTACCCCAAAATAAGACATAGTTATCCCAGCTGACTGTAACCTCCCTGTCATCACAGATGTCCAGGTGAGAGCCACCCTCAGGACAGCAGAATACACAACATGAATGGGACCTGATGGTATCCCCAGTTGCATGCTACATAAACTCTGACAGGAGCTAAACACACATATAGATGTGCTATGTAACACTAGCCTGACTACAGGATATGTACCTGTACACTGGCGCACAGCAGCAGTGGTTCCACTCCACAATGGAGGCACCTCAACATACCAATACAATACAACACAATACATTACATTACAATACAATACTATACAATATGCTATTGCCCCTGGTACTACAGCAGCATACTGTTCTGCTACCCTGACCATTGTGACACATGTGTTGTGATGGTACCTGCTGCTGTCACACAGTTACACAGGGTGACTCATATGGCATATTACCTATCTGACTAACATTCAGCAGGGGTATGTGTGACATGTACTCATGGGGAGTCTTGCTTCTTAACACTGTGTGGTTTATTGCAGGGTATGTCTTATCTGTGGGTAGGAACTTTTACCTCCACATGTGCACTCTGTTGCAGTGGCATGGACGACACACAGCAGTCATTTAGGTTGTGGATGGTGTGAGGTGTTACTATGGTTGTTGGACATCTGTCATGGGTGTGACTTACATATGTAAATCCGGGAGTGGTAACCTCTATGTGGGTAGTATATGTGTACTCTGTGGTGTTGTCAGTCACTGTGCATTGGTAATGTGTTTGAGTGCATTGTCACAGTGTTGTACATGTCACTGTGTCCTTCTCCATATCTGGAGCTGTCATGTGAGGTCCATACCATGGCATCCATTATGTGGTGTGGAGGGGTACACCGACCTACATGTCCATAGCCGACACACCATGTTCGCTGACACATACCATGTGCAGGTATTCCAGGGATAGTGTGCCACTGTGAATATCATTGGGGCCACTATTGTACACATTTATGACCCTGTTCACCCTTGACACATGCAGTGGTGGGCAGCCAATCACATATCTGGTGGTTACTGGTGTAGGTGATTTGAAATGTGGTATGGTACTCTGGTTTTGACACTGGTGTTCACTCCATGCCTTTGTCACCAGGCATCTGTTGCAATACATCTGTACACATGTGCCTCACTCAGAATTTATATACATCTCTCTGTCTCTCTCTCTTTATATATATGTATATAGATATATCTATCTATCTATATATATATATATATATATATATATATATATATATATATGTCTGTATACATATACACATATATATATATATATATATATATTGATGTACATATATTGCTATAGATGTGGAGAGGGGGGGACACAGTCTGGGTGAGAGTGACAGAGGGGGTGGGACAGGGTGTGTTGAAGGTCGTCATATACAGTCATACCTGTAGATAGTCAGATCAGTCTGTCTATGTATATGTATCTACATATATCTATATCTGTATGTGTGCATTACATATATATGTTTGTACAATATTCTATCTACATCTGTCTATGTATTCCTACATCTCTCTCTCTATGTAGGTATACATATATGCATATCATATATATATATATATATATATATATATATATATATATATATATATATACACATGTTGACATACATACGTATCCATATGATAGACAGGTATATCAACATGTTTGTCTACCATACTGTATACACACACTAACATACTGCTAAACATACATAACTGTGAAACCTACTTTGTACATGGCACTACAACCTACAATCAACCAACATTGATATGTGCACATAGATGCTCTCACATACAAATGCATGTACAGCCTTCACTGATAATTGCTGTATGTCCACTGCCCTTTACACATCTTCATGTACATATGGATACAGACCAATGACACATATGGAGGGTTCACAGTATGTAGACCTTTATAGTATTACTTTACATTACCTGTGTTTGTCACAGCTGCTTGTGTTGCCGTCTGGTTCTCTGTCCTGCTGCTCCACTTCCCAGTTGTCAGCATTCAGGTGGCTGTTGCTGAACAATTTGTTTGTGTCTGCTTAATTGCAAATTTCTCTGTCTCTGTCTCTCTCTCTCTTTCTGTCTGTCTGTCTGTCTCTTACGTCCTTCTCAGGGTGCAATGAAAGTATTGCATGTGTGGACTGGGAGTACAGCATACTTTTGTAGGTATCTGCATATGCCCATGTAATGGCCTCTGCACCAATTGTTAGCCAGCATTTGCTAATTGTATGCAACCAGTCATGTACTGATTGCAGTTCTCACTGTGATTTCAGAACAGTGCTATAAATAGGTATGTGTGATAGGCATAGCCCTTTCAGATTTTAAGGGCAGGGACCATGCTGTTATGCTGTGGACAATGTTCTGTGAGTGTAAAGGTTGGTATCTCTCTCATATTTCCAGTTGTGTTGTAGATTAACATTCCTCCATTCATTTCTCCAGTTTCCTGTACTAACTGTGTATGTACACTGACACCTACAGCTACTACTACTGTTAATGTGTGTGTGTGT
Organism: Protopterus annectens; assembly: GCF_019279795.1. Classification (NCBI taxonomy): domain Eukaryota; kingdom Metazoa; phylum Chordata; order Ceratodontiformes; family Protopteridae; genus Protopterus; species Protopterus annectens. The sequence goes on from NC_056725.1 coordinate 315,648,964, forward strand.
GCTTTCCTTTCACTTTTGCTTGCACTTTGTTGCTAAGGCTTCAATATTTGCCCTTTACAGTCACTACTTGTATGCCTGCTAGGTGTCCTGACTATAGTGTGCTGCTGTAGCTTTCCTATTTTCCATGTACATTCACACCTTGGAATGCTTGCTATATCTGCTAGGGTGTTACAGCATGCAGTGTGGTCTGGCCATGGTGTGGGCCTTGACATATATTAGGGTATTTGAGTATGCTGCTGAGCAGGCCCCAGAGACTTTCAGGTTCATCTGTTATCTGCCTCATGGAATGGTACATATCAGTGGGGTACACCCATTAAAATGTCTGGTATGCTGCAGTTGTGACTGTGGGTTAGCATGAGCATATGTATTACTACACTTTTTCTGCCATGCAAGTGGTGAATACTTTCAGGACTCCATAGTTACCATTGCACGTGTTACACCTTTCTGCCTACTGTTTGTACATTTCACATGGAGTCTGTGGGGCATCCCTGTAAGTCATTCACTGTTGCTATGTCTAGGCTCTTAACTATTCAAATATGGTGGTGTCAGACCCATCATGTGTACAGAAATTTGAAGGTTGTCCACATTTCTGCCTCATATTTTGGTCAATATCTCATGCACACCTTTTTCTGGCAAATCACTCTGGGCTCAAATCAGAATATGGTGACAAACATTCAAGTTTCAGACTTAATACCCTTCCAAACATCCCACAAAATGCAGACCCTGTTACTCTCGGAACTGTCTGCGTTTGTTGTAACATTATTTGTAATGTGTCCCTGGTTTTGGGCCTTTGCTCCACATATTTTATTACTTGGTCCAGATGTGTTCCTGTAAGAGGTTGTGGGGTATGGGCAGTGATTATCCTGCTGTGAGTATGTGTGTGGCTTGCAAGGTGCTATAGTGACATTATTACCTAGTAGCTACCAACTAGCATGGCTGTTTCTGTTCACACACTACTATTATGGAAATCCACTAGTTTTGATAGTAATTCTAAATGGCATGCTTTGTGTACTACACATCTATATTCCCTTTACATTCATTCCTACTATTACATGATATATTTATTTTAGCACAATGTTCTTGTATAAGAGTTATGGCTTAGTGGTAAGTCATGCAGACTACTGTTTCCAAGGTCCTGGGTTCGGGACTGCCAGTGGGATTTTATTTTGCTTCTGAACTGACTACAAGACCTGTCAATCAAAGTGACTAAGGCACTTTTAAGCAGTTGTAACTGGGTTAGCGCTGGTTTGCGTGGAGCTCACGCATGCGCACTGGCGTTTAGCTCCACGCACACCCGCTTACAACCGCTTAAACGTGCTTACTCTTGCGCACACCCACGCTATTTTCTTTGAAAGAAATGAAAATGGGGAGACAGAAAAGTGGTGAAAAAGGGGTCACGAAGAGGTTAAGACAGTAGGGAAACAAGCTTGGGTTTTGAAGGAGGGATGTAGGTGAGGCCCATAGCTGCCCATTTCTTCATCAGCAACAGCTGTGCATATGTATGTAATTTGGTGTGACATTTGAAACCTTCCACCCCTGAGAGAGGTGTCAGGACAACAATAATACTTGTTGTACAGCCAATTGTAATTGATAGGTTCCATGTCCAGCAGACATGTGTGCGGAATGGGCAGCTATGTATGGGGTGTAATTTTTTTGTGGGTACAGAGTGCCCTTTTTTTTTTTTTTCAGGTGAGAGTGGTATGTCAGGTGAAGGAAGTCGATACAGCTGGGGAGGTAGGTTGGGTAGGTAAACAGACAAGACAAACAAGACGCATACAGGGGTGGTGTATGACACGTGTGGGGGGGGTTACATAATTGACGGGGATGGAGGTTTGGATATCCAGAGCCCATGAGCCCACAGATGGCAACAGTGGAACTGATATCCCCACCCATAAGCAGTTGCCACTGTTCCTTCACTGCCCAGGACGGGGCTGTGCTGGGGGCTATTTAGGCGGGGCAACAGGCATGCCCGTTAGTTGCGCCACCCGTGCCTCGAGCTGGTGTAGGGGCTCGAGAACAGAGTCCCGAATCTCCCTACACACCACAGTCTGGATGCTATGGAGGGTGAGTGTTGGTTCTCCTCCGGCCACACTTGCAGAGGGTGGGCGAGCCCCATCCCCTGCAGCGCTTCCACCCGCAGGTGGCACAGGGCCACCAGAGGAGGGTCCGGACTCGGCACTAGTGCCAGGTGCACTCGCCAGCTGAGGTGGGAGAGGTGGGTCCACTGGAACCCGCCTTCCCTGTCGTCCTATGTTTTGCATTATGTCATGACAGTTTGGGTTAGTGACATATAATACCATTCACAATTAGTTGTAACAGCATGCATTAGTATTCCCATTAACCAAACACCCAGATATTCACACCATTGAACAGCGTGCATAACACATGCATAATTTGAACAGAAATACACAGTCCAACAACATGCAGGGTTAATTCATGGCAACAGGCCATCAGGTGTGGATGTATGAACAGGGCAGATGCATCAACGGACATGCAAATATGTATGACCCAACAGGACAAACGTCCAGGGGTGTTAATTGTGATTGCACATACCATTTTCACATGGAATGGGTTATATGTGGTTATAGGGTGGAGTAAAGAAAGTAATATTAACACCTTCGAATAACAATACATATGCTGTACATTTCTAATAGCTACAGTTATACACACTACTGTTCTAACTACAGTTTCCTATATGATAACTATTTCAACTTGGTGATAGGACTGTTACTGCAACATCAATATACATTTTATTGTTCTTCATACACATTCATATCTAGCTTTGTTCAGCTACATCATCCTGCTACATTTGCTTTATATAGCTGTAGACAAGTGTGGATGTTTGGTATATCAGACAATCATCCTATCTGCATATTGCAGACTGAGAGCAACATATCCAGATTTTGGGATACACATTCCAGATGCAGCAACACTTTGAACAGATTTCGCTGTTTGGTTTTGAATTTCACATGCATTTCATTCTGTCTTGACTGCAGTATACTTTATTCAGGGGTTACTACTACTGCATTGCTGGATTCATGACACTTTCTCACACTCTCTCACTTGCTTTCATTTTACTATTCAGGATAGTACTTACTTCTAGGCTTTATTGACATGTTTTACCTGTAGTTATTACAATCCTTTCCAGCAGTCTCACTTCTGTCATGTTTCAGTATTTCCACAGGGATATATTTCACACGTGATTTCATCATCTTCTGCAGCTATACTTTTCAGCCTGTTGCAGGTTGTGTACTATTTTCTTACAGGTAGGGCATTTTTATTTCAGAATATATGTCAGACAGTTTCATTTTCGGTTTAACTTACAGGCTGAAACACACTTTTGTAATCAAGCAATACTTGCAGACACTTTCACACTGTTACTTGCACATTTTATTCCTTACTGACTACACTGCACTCTTTTGCTGACTGTCATACTTTTATATTTCTTTACAGTTACTGGTAGTGGATTACTGACCTGCCTGGGGGCAACCGCACCAGCCTATCGCAATAGGCTCTGCGGTTCGCAGAACGGACACCTGCAGCTGTAATATAAATGAAGTAATATTGGAATACACATCTCCATAATATCAGCTAGTTTAATTTCTTACATACATAATTAAATGTTACTTACTCAGTAGTGGGGCGTTGGGTGTTTGCCAGGCCTCCTGGATCCAAAGGTTCAGTTGGTCCTGCTTGCGTCTCTTCAGGTCCGCATGGTGGTGACGGACCTGCTCACCAGTCCTTGGAATCCCTGTGGCACTGGTGAGATCATGAGCCAACCGGTCCCACGCCTCGGCCCTGTATGCTCCCCAGAGGACCTGGCCCTGCATGAGTTGGGCATCATGATTATGGACTAGGAGCCAGACCATGTACCTGGACTCCTCAACACCCCACCTCTGTGCTTGAAAGCAACTACCCTCTCCTACTCCTGTCATTCTGCCTGCAGGTCAGTTCTACAATCGTTTATGTGTTGTATTCCCGCCTATGGGGCTTATATAGTCCGTTTTTCCCGCACATATCTGTGATTGGCCATTTTGGAATTGTATCAACTTCAGTAAACCTGCATTGTCATGCTCTAGTTTGTATTCATTCCCATATATTAGCTATTATTGCGTTTAAAGGTACTGTTGTCATGGCTTAGTGGTTCTGTACCTTGACTATGGTGTATAGTATCCTGGGTTTGAACCTGGCCACTGCTTTTTATTTTTCATGACTGTCTAGACATGCTGATGGGTGTGTCTGTGTAAAGGCAGTTTTGATACGGCTTGCTCAACATTGTCCGTCGGTTAGCTTGTTTGCGTGGTGTGCAGCTCCACGCAAACAGGGTACGCTGCTTTAAGCCTCATTTGGCTATCGGCATGCATATTACGCTCAGCTCAGTTAGGGGCACATAGATTCAGCGTGTTAGACCACTGCTCAGCTACGGGCAGATGCACTCTCTCTGTTAAACTGTAGCTCAGCTATGAGCACATCTGGCATTTTTTATTCTTTTGTTACCTCACATTTCTTCAATATAAATGGGCTATTTAGGTTCATAGGTTCATAGGTTAGTACTAGGCTAACTGCCCTTGTGAGCCATTGTAAGCCTAGCCAATTATTCCTTGTGAGACTTAAGCCCTGCACCTTGTGTTTGTAAGGCAAACACCTTAACCATTGGGCCACCCTCCCTAGCTATTCATTACATTTTACATAAATTGTGGTTTTATGTGTACATATTTGTCAGGGACTTGTTTCCTGCTTATTTTGCAAAAAAAAAAAAATGGTGTTGTGGGGGCTCGAACCATGAATGCCTGCTCTTCAGCCAACATCTCTACCACTACGCTATTGCTTCCTCGCTTATTTTGCATATTTAGTTCTTATATGCTTTCCCACTGACTGCTAACTGTAGCTGCGCTATGGGCACGCCCGCGCAAACGAGCGCACTCATGGTTAAACATCTTTACAATTTAAAAAAATATATAACATGTTCATTTATATATTTCATGTTCATAATCTGTGGGGGCATGTGTTGTGTTGTGTTTATTCGCATTTCCGTGGACTCTGTTGTGGGTGTTTACTTTGTGCACTTTTACACTTCTGGGGGTGTGTCCGCTTGCAGGGCTCAGCCTATGGACACGCCCCCTACTGTCTTACACAGACCGTGTTAGACTTAGGTGTGATTCAGCATGCTCTCATGAATATGCAAAGCATGCTGACATCACTCCATTTAACTGCAGCCTCCGTGTAAGAGTTATAACTCTTACACGGAGGCTTCGTGAATCCTTGCCAGAGAGTCACAAGATCAGATACGTTCTCCTAGTAAGGAAAGGACAATGGGGTATGATCAGTGAATGCAAAACCATTCCCTGTGACACAGTCAGCCCTCAGCATAAACCGTTGGTTGCCACAATCAGCTACAATCTATGGTCAGAGAATGCTGTAAGGTCAACAGACACCATGAAGAAGTACAACAGTTCAAGATATTACTCATGGCTCTAGCATCCTAAGAAGAGGAGAAAATAGGTGGAGTTGAAAAATAAGAATGGCAGCACCTCAAAACAGCATGTGTGAGAGGTCCACTTCATATCATCGAATTATCATTTAATTGAATTGCAAACCATCGAGACCAAATCGTCGAAAACCCATTTCATCGAAAACTCATTTAATCGAATCTCAAATCATTGAAAACTATGAAGCAACTACAAATAACATTCCACAATGTTTTTACTACATTTATGCAAGGGGGGGCAAGCCCCCCTGCACCCCCCACACCCCCCGTAATTAAATATACCAACTCCAAGGTCGCACTACAGTGGGGTTAGGAAATTACCTTTTTCCCCCACTGTAGTGCAACCTTGGAGTGGCTAATTACAGGGGTGTGAAGTGGACCCCTCATGGGGGGTGCAGGGGGGCTTGCCCCCCTGCATACACATAGTACAAAGTGTCTGGGATGTTATTTGTAGTTGCTTCATAGTTTTCAATGATTGAATGATTAAATGAGTTTTCGATAATGGGTTTTCATTTCGATAATTTACCAATGAAATGATAATTCGATGACATGAAGTGGAACCGTGTGTGAGGACTACACAATAGAAATGTGGCAGAGCCAGGTATGTAAACAAAGGCACCTAAGGAAAGGTGGTGGAATGAAGAAGTCCAAGAAGTCATCAAAAGAAAGAAGTGCAGGAAAAAGGAAAATACAGATTGGGCTAGGAAGGAATACTGGTTGGCTAACAAAAAAGCTAAGAAATAAGTTGCAATAGCAAAGATCATGGCATCAGAGGCACTCTAACAGCTTCTGGAAAGTGACTCAGAATGTGGTACAAAGAAACTATAGAAGATCTACGACAGTCAGGCATGAGGTTGCAAGGCAAAGACAGAAAGATAAAGAAGATAGTCAGACACCTTTCATAAGGGATGCAACAACAACCTGCTCACTAGTCCACAGGATATCAAAGGCAGATGGAAGCAATACTTCCAGTAGCTTCTGAATGAAGAAAACCCCACAGAAGCTGTATTGTCCCAGACATAGCCTATGATGAGAGAAGAAGAGGACCCCACCCTAAAAGAAGTAATAATAGCACTAAGGAAATTGTCATGGAAAGCAGCAGGCTCAGATGAGATCACAGCAGATATGATAAAGATGCTTGGAGAGATGGGGAGAAATGGATATGGAGAGTACTCAGAGCAGTGTGGAGAGACATACATATTCCAGATGACAGGCGAACAAGCACACTCCTGCCAGTGTACAGGAACAAAGTGGACATCCACAACTGTGGGCAGTACAGAGCTACCAAACATTTTGTCACATTGCGTGAAAGTTCTGGACAGGGTAATTGATAAATGGATACACAGAGCAGTAGAGAGTAAAACAGGAGATGAGTAGCTCTGATCCAGTTCAGGATGCAGCACAACTGACTCGATGTTTGCAGTGAGACAGATAGTTGAGAAGAAGCTAAAGATGAGGCAAGAGTCCAACTGGACATTCAAAGACGTGGAAAAAGAATACAAGATCCCAAGAAAGCTGATTTGGGCAGTGTTGCTGTGGTTCAAAGTTCCTGAAACATTGTTAAAATTAGTGCAGGCTTTGTACAAGGACCCAATGACTCAAAGATGAACAGTGTTCGGTCTCACAGAGGGGTTCTAGGTGGGAGTGGGTGTGCAACAGGGTTCAGCTCTGAGGGCACTGCTGTTCATACTGCTGATGGACTACATTAGCAAAGAGGTCAGAGGGAGCAGATAAATGAAGTTGCTGAATGCAGATGAAGTGGCATTACAGGCAGACTCTGAGCAAGAACTTCAGCATAGGATAGGGGAATGGAATTGCAAAACTGAAGACACATGGGATGAAATTGAGGGAATCAGTAGAAGCTGAGAAGTGAGATATAAGGGAAGATAGTGAACCAGATTAATAGCTTCAAGTATCTGGGAGTAGTGGTTGAGGAGAAGGGAAGTCTGAATGAAGAGGTCAAAGCTAGAATCAGAGGGTCTGCAGCTAAATGACATAGAGTTTCAGGTGTAGTGTATGACAGAAGAAAGTAAGGTGTTCCAACAGTGGTGTGACCAGTACTACTATATGCTACAGAACCGGGGCAGTAACGGCAGAGCAGATGAGAAATCTAGAGGTGATGA
>NC_056725.1:315689074-315761574 GCF_019279795.1 Protopterus annectens
GTGTGTGTGTGTGTGTGGCTTTGTAAGAAGGAGGCAGGGATGCATTTGTGTGCGTGTGTCTTTGTAAGAGGGAGGCAGGGATGTGTGTGTGTGTGTGTGTGTGTGTGTGTCTTTGTATGAGGGAGGCAGGGATGTGTCTGTGCATATGTGCATGTGTGCATGTTTGTGTGTGTGTGTGTGTCTTTGTAAGAGGGAGGCAGGGATGCGTGTCTGCGTGTGTTCGCGTGTGTGCATGTGCGTGTGTGTGCGTGTACGCGCGCATGTGTGTGTGCGTGTGTGTGTGTGTGTGTGTGTGTGTGTCTTTGTAAGAGGGAGGCAGGGATGTGTGTCTGCATGTGTGCTTGTGCGCGTGTGCGCCTGTGTGTGTGTGTCTCTTTGTAACAGGGAGGTGGGGTGTGTCTGTGTGTGTGTGTGTGTGTGTGTGTGTGTGTGTGTGCGTATGTCTTTATAAGAGTGAGGTAGGTGTGTCCGTGTGTGTGTGTACGTGTATGTCTTTGTAAGAGAGAGGTATGTGTGTGTGTGTGTGCGTGTGTGTGTGTGTGTGTGTGTGTGTGTGTGTGTGTGTGTGTGTGTGTGTGTGTTTGTAAGAAGAAGGTCGAGTATATTTGTCAGGGATCGTACCTCGCAATTACCCAGATTTTTGCCTCATATTTTGGTTCTTTTCTCATAAAATAGTTTTTTTTTTCTAGCAAATCATTGAGGACCTAAGTCAGAAAATAATGGCAGACATTTAAGTTTTAGACTTCATATCCTCAGAAAATGCATACTTATGCAAACATTGTTGTTCTATCCACTTTCTAAGGAGGTAGGGGGATGTATGTGCATATCATACCTCTCTGTTGTACAGATTTTCACAGAATGCCCAGATTTTTGCCTTATATGTTTTATCTGTTCCTCATAAAAATTCTATTTTTTGACAAATCACTGGGATAAGTTAAGGATTAAAGTTATTAAATAATGACATGTATTTGATTTTCAGACTTCATATCCTTTTGAAAATGAATTGTAACACACATCCTGTTAGTCCAGCAATTTTTTAAGTTCATGAGAGCAATATTTATATAATCCATCCCTATTTGTTGTAGGCTTTGTCCAGATTTCTTGCACTAATAGGTTGAGGTATGTGTGAGAAAGAGAGAGAGAGAGTGAAATGCCCTATTTAGAGTTAGCTGGTGGAATTTAGTTTCAAGTGCATTTTCAAGAAATTGTGAGCTTCAAGGACGAGAAGTTTACTGCTGCTCATGCTATCTGCTTAAAGTGTGCAGTTATTTTGTTTAGTAAATCGTATCACTATTGTGGTATAGTAGTTAAAAATAGTATTTGCTGCACAGCAGGTAGCATGCTTGCATATTGATGTAGAGGGTTGTAGGTTCTACTCCCACAGCATGTAGATTGGTATTTGAAGGGGGTGGGGTGCTGCAGTCCTGAGTATGTCCTCCTTTGGATGAGATGCCTAATAACTATGAACCGGTTTTACAGCTTGCCACCCATCCCCTACTGCAATATACTAGCTTACCATTTTTTTAATGTAACATTTATTCTTTAATAGCATGGGGCAATGAATTTGTAGATGAAAAACTGGAATTTAAAGTTGTTTTCTAGTAAAACTCTCTTCCTTATTTTCAGATATCGTTAATGTGGAATTATTCAGATGACTTTTACTTCTGCAGAGATTGTGCATATTGACTGATATTGGTGGGTTCTAATGACAGACGTTTGAGTGGCCTTTTATTTTTTAAATGTTCTGAATTGGGCAGTTTGTCATTATTGGTCCATATGTTTTGTTTCATTGCTTACTGGAAAAATGTTCAAAACTATAAAACACTCTCTAACAAGTGGTGCTGCATTATACAAGGGATATAATTCAATTATATATTATAATTAATACAGTCAGGAAGGTGAATCAAAGCACTTTTGCATGGTTCTAAAAATGTGTGCAAGGGGCCTATGATTTGAAAATAGCCTAAAGGTAAACTTAACCTGCCACTGGCCAGATGCATTTTTTTTTAATGTGGGTTTCAGCTGTTTCTGTGAGTATGAGTTTCAAAGGTAGAGAAGGTTTAATGCTAAGTCTGTTTTCATTGTAAGACTATTGCTTTGTTTAGTTTTACCAAATGTCTATCAGTGCTTGTGCTATAAAATTTGAAATAAAAGTTGTAAATTAAATCCAAATATCTTTAATCATTGTAGAAGTAAAGCATAAAACAGTATGCACACAGAGTTTTGAACAGTGTTTATGGCAACTAGGGAGAAATAGCCAAGTAATGGGACACTGGAATGGCTGTCGGGGGGGGGGTGCTGCGAGGGGGGGCTCTGGGTTTGCACCCCCTCCTGCAAAAAATCTTGCTGGATCCCCTGTTTGTAGCACATTAACATATGATATTTTCCTCTTATTGCAGTAACTCAAAACCAAAGGAACATCTTAATGGATTAGAAAGTTTACTGCAAACAACATGATTTTGTACTGTGCAAAGAGGGATTTTGGATAGTCTTGGCTAACTCAAGGCATGGCATTCCACAATATGTGGTCCCAGAGGTAAGTATATAATGCTTTCTTACTTTATGAACAAGCATTGTACAACATTTTATTATGTATATATATTTTATTTGCAAATGTGTTACTTGTATAGTTGTATGTAAGTTTGTTGCAATGTATATTGTATACAGATTGCTATTGGAGCTTTTCACTCTTTTGGCTTATGCTGAAATGGGGGTTTCCAACCCAGTTGGATTTTTCCAGTAAACAAATGCAAGTAATAATAATAGCCTTGTGTCACTGACACCATACAGCTACAAATCCATGAATGCAAATTTGCCAATCATCACCAGTAGCCGAGTCTCACAATCTTCATTTTCCCTCAAAGGTCTTTCTCTTCTCATGTTTGTTTGTATCTAATGTTAATATCAGAATAAAAAGAAATGGCCCAGCTGTTAAGCATATGCGAATACAGCCTTCTCAATGACCCAAATGCTCAGAGTTGGAATCACTGCTTAGGTGCTGGAAGAGCTTGACAAAAAGCAGGAGTCAATGTCTTAGACCCACTTGCCTAACCAAAAATGCCTGAATTCTGGACTGTTGCTCTTTCTCCACATGCAGCTGGAAAACTGAAGGTAAGACACTTGCAGCAGTTAACTGTGACTACGAGCTTTGTTTACCAAACTGGCAATGGTAGCCCTCATTAACAGTTCATCAGGGACAAAGAGATGCATGGGAAGGCTGTGTTTTGTCAGCCTGGTAATACAGGTACCCACATAATTTTCAGAGCTAATCTAGAGCCTTGCTAGAAACACCCTCAATTCATGCATCTTTTGGTGTAAAAGAGACAGAAACACCTCCAAGGATTGCCCCAGTGTTTGGATTTTGCTTCCCCATAGGGGACATTTTGAGAAGCATGGAACTCTAAGGGTTCAAGACTAACAAGCAAGAGGATGACATTCAGCAGGAAGTACAGGAAAATTCATGTAGAAAAAAGGGTCAGATTAAACAAACTACATTAACTAGGAAAAGGACATGGTTTACTCCTGTTATATAGTGTTGATTTACTTATTAGTTTAAGTTATTTTTCACATGAAGTATTTATGTGTTTTACAAATTTTCTTTTTTTGCTGTGTTTTTATTTTATCTCTTTTGGCATTCATTGCAACTTACTTCACTTTGTGATTTTAAAAACTTCAGTACTTTTTTTGTTTATATTCTAAACATAGACTTTTTTCTTGTTCATCAAATTAATAGAATAAATAAATACAGATGTCATTGCATACACTGCATTTTTTTTCAGAATATCACTGCACTGTGATGTAGTTTGTATGGTCTTTTTTAAGGAGACAAGCATAGCTTGAAACATTTCATTTTAATGTACAGGCCAGATTACAAAATAAAGTTGCAGACGGCACAGATTGCTGAAGGAAGATGTCAGTGCTTCAGAGGCTGATGTGATTCCATAACAGATAGCAAACAAGAGCAAGTAACACTTTTTTTTACTGGAGGATAATTGCAGACTCTGAATATACCTGCTGGATTCAAAAACACAATGGACTGGATTCCAAAAGATAGTTGCAGACAGCACACCATGCCAAAAGAAGTCTTCTGAGCACCAGTTGTGGATGTGATTTCAGAAGATATGCTGCAAGCAGTCTGAGTACTGAACTATTCAGAATGAGATAATTATGGATTCTGTGCATGCCCGTCAGTTTCCATATCACATGGTGTGCTACCAACACAACTTAAATGTGACAAACTGCAACCCCAACGCAGTTTCCAAAATCTTCATGCTAAAGGAGTATCACAAACAGCTGCAAGTCATATCCTGTCAAAATTCCTGGCGTCAATGTGCAACAAGGTAGAGGAATACATACACTTTCCATCTGGTCCCATGGAGTGGAGAACTGTTATGCACCAGTTCTATAACCTTGCAAGCTTACCACATGTACTTTCTGCAAAAGAATGCACCCATCTCCATATTAAGACTCCCTTTGCATCCAGAAGCAGACAGATACATAATAGAAAGGTGTGGCCATCCCTGAACTGTCAGGCTATGTCTGCAGCCAATGGCAACATGAGAGACCTCATGGCAGCACACCCTAGCAGTGTTCATAATGCTGCCATATAGCAACAAAGTGGTCTGAGGGCTGGATTCCAGCAAAGTGAAATACCTGAGGGTAAGAACAGGAACACAGCTAAGATGTAAATTAAGGACATCCCTGTCAACATTATCCATGATGACAATGTATATGTTCATTCCCCACAACAGGTGACTGTAGTTATGCAGTTGAGTCTTTGCTAATGACCCTGTAAAGAGAACCATTACACACTGCAGAGGAGACCTGCAATAGAAAACTCACAACAACATGAAATACCATGGACTGTATCTTTGGTGTACTGAAAGCTAGGTTCAGATGTCTGGACACATCCAGGCTGCAGTGCAATACATACCTGAAAGGGCAGCACAAATGATTACTGTGTGTACTATGTTACACAATATGCTAACAACAACACGTGGCTGTCTTCCAGCTGCAGATGTGGGTGAACTACCCCAAAAACTCAAGATGTTTGAAGATGACATTCCGCAGCTATCAGAGGAGGAGTAGGACACAGGGGCAGAAGAAACAGGCATGGGTGATGGAGGGATAAGGCAACATGGCAGCATCTCACACACACTTTTGAGTTATGACAAGTCACATGTACAGAAGTACACACATTAAGCAATGATGTTCGGTGTTGCCCAAAAGCAGCAGCACAGAAACTACCTCTAAAGTCAATTACCCAATAAATGTACACACTGAACATCAGACATAACAACATAATTCTAACATGTAAAAGTATGAACATATACCAAGCTATCACAAAACAGATTATCAACTCAGGCCTCAAGTGGCACAGGTATGTAAACAAAGTCATAGTGGTATATGTGCATATGACAAATAAAGGGCATACATCTGTAAAACCTATTCCTGTCTGTCCACTGTCAAAAGATGCAAACAGGGAAACAACTCAGGACATAAAGTATAACTCTTGTCAATATCACAAGCAACATATATCAGTGTAAAGTATGCATAAAGTGTAATGTACTAAATGGAGTCACCTATTGTTTTTAAAAATGCTAGTCTCCTATGGCATCAAACTTCACAACAACCACAAGACAGATGACATTTTCAGTAGTCTTAAAAGCAATCATCATTGCCACTTGGTGAGGCTGCCACTACAGAACATAGTGAATCAAGTATCAGTGTTACACTAATGTAGTTCAGGGTACCCATGCTGATGGCTCATACTGTTGTCCTGTCTGCCCCTACCATGTATAGAAATGCTTGGCCAAGGTTGCTCCACAGAGGAGATTTATGGGGTGAAGCTAGCATGTGAAGACACATCGAGGAAAGGAGCATGAATGCAAATTGACTGTCTCATCATGATTGCTGGGTGCACATGGAATGGGCCAGCAGCAGAAATGATTGCACATTGCAGCACAGACATCACTGCCCAACTGGCAAGTGTTGGTCAACTGAGAGTGGACCTGCTTTTCCCATGTGGCTCTCAGCTAAGAGCAATCTGAGCAAGCAGAACCCTGCTCATACTATGGCACTGTTATACTACTGCCATAGCCAGGGATTCAATGGATCATGCCTTAGATACCATGCTGTCATTCTGCACTGCCAATACCACCATGAACATACGAAGTCTGCACTCCTCTCCTTCATGGAGCACACTAAGCTGGTGTGCAACTTAATCCATAGCACGTGCAAGTGCAGGAATGTCGGATCCATGACATCAATGGGAATGTTTTTCTCCCTGCACTAGTAGGCAGACATCCTCTCACATGTACCCATGTACAAGAGCTACATGCCTATGTCAAATGTAATGGGTAGTATTAATGTGTTGTGGGGAAGTGTCAACATCACCAGCAGACTCAACATGGGGCTATGATCCACAGGCCTCATCCTGTCCACCATATGATGTGCCGTCATTGTCACAATGGCTGGACAACTTTACTTCCACATCTGAGGCTACAGCTTTAACCACATGACTGTCACTATCTAGGCCATACTGTATCACCAAATCTGTATCCTATGTGCCATGGCCATGCTACCATATTGAGACACATCTGATCCCACATTGGGATCAGTGGATGGGCTAATGGAGGAGAAAGGCAGTGGATGAACTAAAAGAAGAGACAGATAAACAGGTCATGACAACATGCTTATATCATATTTTGGAAGTCATTAATGACATATGCCACATATATCTCACTACAATGTTACAGATAGTAGTGACTTACCAGGAGGTATTATATGTGTGTAGTCCACCAAACCTATATAAAAGGGAGTTGACAATCATGTTACATATGCAACATGCATGACATGTGAAGAATACAAGTATAATACACACCTGACATATCTTTGTGGGAAGGCAGCACAACTGTTGTAGGGAAACAAAGGCATAAACAGAGCAAACGTAATCACATACTTGCCAACATGTGCCACTCCAACAGAGGTAAAACACAGAGTAGGTAATATATACACATACTAGTTGTTTGTTGCAGAGATGCTGATTGTGGCTGTCCTGTGCAAGAGTAGAAGGTCCCAGTATTGATGGAGGACAACAACAGGAGTAACAGCAATGACATGAATGAAAGAGAGGTAATAGCATACCAGTGACACCCTTCCAATGGGGGTAAGTTTGTCTGTTTTAATGTAGGCCTGCAGTGGGAAAGTACCGACAAAGCAAACACAATAATTTATGCAGGCATCTGCATAGTTGCATGATGACATATACAATGCAGTAACAGGATATGGTGTAAATCATGTGATGTATGGAACACCTGTGGCCAGATGTCCCTGTGTAGAAAAACAGCAACATTAATTTCATAAAGCACAGGTCTGCTACACATTGCTGCAGTCTTTGAACATTCTGGGGAACCATACCTGGTCTGTCCATAGGTGCACCTGCATGGATCATGCTCCCAGAAGATGTACCTGCATTTTATAATGTGAGGGAAATATCATTATGACAATGACAAGAGGCTGAGACAATAACAGATAATGATCACAGTAACAGTCTATGGAGATACTCAACTGTCATGTCCTGCTGTTCTCCAGAAGTGGATAGACTTGTACAAATGACTGCAGACAACATTAAATGTGTTGGTTACACTGTTGTGTATGTACTGAAGTTGAATGGCTACATGTCATTACACTTATGCTGGACACCATCAGTGGACCCAAGTGCAGAACACAATTCTGCTGCTGCAACACAAAAATGACAAAACATGAATATGCATGCAACAATAATATGTATTGTAATAAGCAGCATATTTCAAGAACAAATAGATGTGGCACTTTTTCCTGTAGATCTTGCAATGTATGTAACTTTATTTGTAGTAATCCATCTAATGTACATCCACATACCTGTTGCAAATATGCTTTTAAATTTATGCTGATTGTTAAGAGTACTGATTTGCAAAGTATATAAAAGTTTTTTATGTGGGGAAGACCAACCATATGCTTATAGATTGTATTAAAGAACATATGTATGATATTAGGAAGGGTGATTTAAAAAATGTCCTCTATAAACATATACATGCATTTGGTGAAAATCATACATTTATTTTTATGGTTCTACAGCTATATGAGATTAATTCTAGAGGAGGTGAAATTAAAACTCATACTAAATGTCTTGAATTGAACTGGATAATAGAATTGTAAGTGGACAATGGTCTGGGCTTAAGTGAAGCTGTCCCTTTAAAGCTGGTTTTAAGATCACTTGCTTTAGCCCATTGAATTTGTTCTTTGTAATTATCTTTGTATTTTAAACTTATAATTCTGTTTTTAATGGTGGGCAAATGAAGTGCCTTAGTGGAGAGAAAACGCTTACCATTTTATCTTCTGAATAAATTTATTTACAGCCGTGTTTAGCTGGTTCTTGCTATTTTTCGTGTTATGTAAATATGTTTAACTTTTATATAAGTGGCTAGCAACGTTTAGCTATGGTGTGCATAAGGCAAAATGCATTCTGATGACATGGCTGATGCAGCTCTGATCTTACCTGGTATATTGGGGTCCTTTACCTCACAATAAAATCACACAGAGATAAAGATACTGCACATAGATGGATATGTGTACAATCTTGAAAAAGATTTTGAAGAGTAAGAAGTATTGGTGTTGTCGGTTAAAGTTACAAGTATAAAGGCAGATTTATAACTATTCCTCTAGATGATGGTGAGGAACATATCAAAATGATTAATCATTGCCATGGATGTGACCCTGCAGAGGTAGAAAAGTACAAAGCAAGTAGTGAGCTGAAAATAAGGGCTACATTATCTAGGTCACACCTTGTCTAGCAGTATGATGTAGCCACTTGACGCTGCAGTAGCATAACCTAGCAGACAGGCAATGCTGCAACAACTGAATAGAGTTAGATGAAAGTCTATGCTTTCAAATTCAGCTCATGATGTACCACTAAGTAGGGTTTCTTTGCAGTGCTTTAACTTAAAGTGTGGAACCTTTTTGTACAAATGAATGGTTGATATACTCAGTAACAAGTGTGTGTGTTTGTGTTCTCTACTAGGATAATCTGAATGATTTGTGTACATCCCCCATATGGCTTATGGATGGTACCTTTTTGATTAAATGTACTGTATGTAGGCAGACATATACAATACATGCATTTATGTCATATGGGCCGTACTATGAAGTCTGTTCTACTGGCATATTGGTTGATGAGTAAGAAATCCTTAAAGGCATATAACTATACGTGGCAGCGTATTTTCCATTTACTAGCTACATGTGACCTTTGCACCAGTTTATGTACTGTGTGACTTTGAGATAACTGTTATAAAGAATATTCATAGTAATATTAATGCTGCTGATTGCAAAGGTTGCCTATTACATTTTGCACAAAACATATGGAGGAAAGTCTCTAGGGCTGTCATAGTTATTTTACAAGTCACTGTCTTTCCAAATTTCTGTCAAGAAACCAGTTGCACTGTCATTTTCTGCAGGAAGATGAACTGTTACCAGCATATGAACAGTTGTCTCATACATTGCCATCAAATGTTAAAGACATCCTTATATATTTTACTGACATTTACATGTTAGGGCTACCCTGAAAGTTTACTACAAGGACTGCTAGCACTGCAATATTTCAACCCTTATTTCTTATCAAGTTTTGGAATGTCTCCTTTAAATGATTTATGCTTGCCACAAACCCACAGTAGTGTGGAGGTTTCACAGTAAAGAATACATTGTTTACCTGGTAAAAGAATATTTGATATGCCTTCTGTTGTGTCAGTGCTTGCTAGGGAACAAAATATGGGGGATGAGCTGCATTTACAAATGTGTGCAGGCTGCCCACTATCTCCTAAAAGTGAAAGTTTGTGGAAAGGCTTAGGCATTTTAAAACAGATTCTTGATAATAGAAACAGATATGCCGTACAGCACTTTTGGACAGCTATTGCTCTTCTTTTAAAAGTGTAATGTTTCACTGTATACGTTTCCTTTTGCAATGTGTTGGATAGTTTATTTTCTTAGCTAATATCATATGGGATTCATGATTAGTACAGTACTGATATCATGTGGGTGTTTGTTTATAGTTTCACATTATGAGTGATAGGTGATTATATTTCACAGCTGTGGTTGATATAATCTGAAGGTTTATATAGTATTCTTAGCTGAATTTTCTTTAAGTTATAAGGATTGCTGATGTGGTAATCACTTTTTTCTTTTACTGGGTTGTGATGATGTCTGAGCTGTTTGACAATTATTGTAATTCAATGAGTTGAAATTCGAACAAGTCAGCTTTCGACAATTGCATTCTTCAACACTCTGGTCTTGACATTATGGGATTTGGTATTGCGGTCATTTGATCTTTTCAAATAGATAAAGATGACTGTTCTTCCTGTCATTATGGGTTTAGGTTCCATATATTTAATATTGTTTATCATGTACATGCTAATGAACATTTTAGATGCTTCTGTTTTCCAACATATAAGGACATCATTTCACGCATGCAGTATGGTTATGTAACACTGATGCCTATAACATGTAGGCAACTGATGACTATGCATTTCTCCTTTACCTGTAATACTTCAACAGTGTCACCCAGTCTACCTGTCTATGCGTGGATATTAACTCATAAATACCCTCATTAGTCTGTTCTGCTTTACAAAGAGAACAGTATTATTAAAGTCCTGTTTGTTTAATATAAGAGCACTGCATGTCAGATCTTGTACATTCTAAAACTTGATTATATCTGGCAGCTTTGTGGAGCATGAGGGCCTATAGTGTTTATATTATGAGTATTGTGTATGTGTAAAAGTTTTTAAAATGCTGTTATACATACCTGCATATTGATATTAATGCTTATTTTGAACATACTTATGATCACCTTGCTTATTCATCAGATTTATATGAATCTCTCTATAATTCATAATGTTCTGTCAATCGCAACTGTTTTACTACAGTTTTTTGTGTAAAGCTTTCACATGCCGGTATTGTTCTGCAAAATGAATGTGGAATATGTTAGCATTTGCAACATAAATTTCATGTATAACTATCATTGTTTATTAATTCAAATCCAACACCCTTCTCGTAATTATAGAAGGAGGCTGTGAGAAGGTCAGATTTACATTTGGACTGTAGAACAGGAACATCATCTGATATCTGGGGTAATTTTGAGTTATAATTTGTCATTTTACAATAAATATCTGTGCATATTCTGTATCCTCCCACCTAAAATACATTAATGTGTATCTTATGTACATCAATTCATAGTTGCCTGTTAACAGCGGCTATGTGTTACATGACAGTTTTCTAATTTCTGAGGTATGAAAGTTTACAGTCATGTTTTTGTGTTGTAATCACTGTGCTGACATGCACTCATGCTTGCAATTTTAATTTCATAAATTCACAGCATGTTGTACTTCTTGTAAAGCGTAAGCTGTGATTTATATTAGTATGCCATCCCTATGCACTCATACCTCAAATTCTTTTAACTACAATTCCTCCCTGCAGTCTCAAGCAAGATGGCTTAAGTAGGCAGGTAGGTGTCAGGGTTAGAGAGTGGATGCAACTAAGAGTTGCAAGCTTGAATCTCAGGTCTTCTAATCTGTGTTCAGTTCTGTTCCAATATCCAAAGTACATTATATGAAACATTTAAAACTGTGTATTGAGATTCTGTAATGTTCTTCAATTTAAAAGTTAGAAAACATGAGATGAGCAACATATATATCAATATGTAACACTGCCAGCCCAGCTATTTGGAATTTTGTAAATAATTCTGTCATTTGTGAATATTGATATATTTTTTATTTATTTATTTAACATTTGTTGACTGGGAAAGTCCAACTAGGTTCCACAGAGCCTGTTTTCAGCGGAGGCCCGGGGAGAAATGCTCCAGATGCATGTCTTTGGATATGATTTATACAGAATGGTACGTTATGTACTGAGCTTCAAGAATGTAACCACAGCATACCCTGCTGCAACATAGAACATTAACTTACAAAAATTCAGGAAAATAAGTTTAAATTAAATGCTTTATGATGTGCTATGAAAGCTTCTTTCAATGTAGCAAACAGACACAATGTCTAGAGCTAGAGGTTTTTCTATTGTCTGGAAAGAAAAGTAATTACTAGATTAAAAATGTAAAGTGTTTGATTGATTTATGACTTCCTAGCAACTACACAGTTCTGCAAACGTCTGAGAGATATGTACTTCTCAAATAGAGATGGTAAAATTCTGTTAGTATCTGTTTAGCCTGGGAACTGAAGTCAGGTGACAAAGTGTGATGTCATCCAAGCTAACCCAGCAGTAATGTTTATTATTAATGTAAGAACTCCCTCAGAGAGAAACTATGCATTTTGTATCTTGTCTTGGACCTAGAAACATCCACTCAGCACTTTTGCCTGCATGTTGTCTGTAAGTAAGTCTTAGGGCATAGTGTCTATCTTAGATATAGACAGGAATATAGTAGAGATTAGTTAAGATGTTTTCTGTATTTATTTGAAACTGTCCTACAATGTTGTTTGAAAATATTTCCTGTGATTTTGAACTCTGAACTGTGTTTGTTTTCTGAGTATTGTCTTGTTCTTTTATTATTTATTATTAAATATATTGTGGCTGGTTTGTTTAGAGATATTTAAGTATTTAGAGTATGTGCATATGTATTTGGTGACACTGTACAGGCCACTCCTAAATAGCCTTGCAAGCCTTGATCAGACTACCATTTGGATTAATAGTAACATTACATAGTAGGATGGGACACCCTTTGTAAGGGCCTTATAGTAGCTGATAAGTAAGGCTGGCTGGTAGAAGCTGCTACTACTTTATAGTCTGGGCAGAAGGTGGCATAACTACTAACCCTGTGCAAGTCTTTCCCAGGTGTGTATGTGTGTGTGTGTGTGTGTGTGTGTGTGTGTGTGTGTGTGTGTGTGTGTGTGTGTGTGTGTGTGTGTGTGTGTGTGTGTGTGTGTGTGTGTGTGTGTGTGTGTGTGTGAGTGAGTGACTGTTTGCATGTCAATCAAATCTGTGTGTGTGTGTGTGTGTGTGTGTGTGTGTGTGTGTGTGTGTGTGTGTATGTTTGTCTGTGTGTCAGCTACTTAGGCAGGAATGCAAAGCTCTGGTTGGACAGAGAGGGTGCTGGAGGTCTTAGCTTGGCTACTTGGCTGCGATCTTAACCCTATAGCTGTGCTAGTGGGAAGTCTTATTGGGGAACTGGAGAAAGAGGGAGAAACCAGCCCCCAAATGACTGTGGTCTCTGTGTGCTCTTAAGGGAAATTGCACATTTCTGTGAGTGTACTTGTAATCCTCCCATCATGTACATCCCTCACTGTTGCCAGTGATGAGGATTGAGTCTCCTTGATTACTGGGCCAGTGCAGGGGCATCACACAATGCTCTTTCTTACACGCTATTTAGTTTTTGCAGGTGATGTAAAGTGCACTTGTAATCAGGTGGAGGAGCAGCACAGGAAGAGAGGTATGTTGATTACTTTGTCTGATTTTCTAAATAAAAGAGATGTTATCATTATTACAGTCTCATACTTAAGCCATGATCATGTATACTACTTATAATGCAGGAATACCCATCATGTATCTTTAAGGAAAGTGCAATAGTCAGACAATACCTGTGATTACAAATATAAATTACCTAAAACCATTTACATTTCATTTAGCAGTAAGCCATGTTTGCTGAAGGTAGATTTTGAAATGTAGGCCACAACCTAGATGACAGTCATTTGTGTGTAACTGTCACAGTGCTTTTTCTAAATATATTCTGTGTACAAGTTAATAGTGTTTTACATGCTGTTTGTAATGCATGTCAATAAAGATGTGTTTGTGGATGTACTTAGTGACTTAATATGTTGAATGTGGTTTGCCTATTCACATACCGAATAGGTGTTTCTTGTGTCAGTGTTTGTACTGTTGCTGGTGGACAGTCTGGTATGCCTTTCATTTAAACATAGGTATTGTATCTACCTACAACACCTTTGGTAGTTTGTTTAAAACAGAAAAAAAAAACACAGGGTATAATCCACAATAAAGCAGAGTCAAAAATCCAAGACAACTCAAGTGTATCAAATGGCGACTCTGCAAAGCTGAAATTAGTATTTGTATAAAAAAAAAAACAAGAACATAGTTTGTTTAAAACACAGTTTTATCCTGTGTTTAGGGACAGGAGCATTCTTGTTCAACAGTTCAAACTATATGTTATGTAATCACTAAGGAGCATCATGTCTATTTTTAGACAGGACTGTTTGTATGACATTTTCTATATTTTTATGTGTCACAGGCTGTCAATGTGTTTGTGATTGCACATTATTACTAGTGTGTTGAGCAACAGTCCAAAAATGTGATGTTGGGTCAGCCATTGAACATGCTAGCCTTCTCAGATGTTTTGAATATAGTGTTCATTTTTCATACTGTATTGTCATCTGACAATATCTTCATTATAGCAGTATGTTAATTGGTGGCTGTTCATACGACTCATTACCTCATTACATGCACATACAGTGGATATAAAAAGTGTACACACCCCTGTTAAAATGCCAGGTTTTTATGATATGCAAAAATGAGACCACAATAAATAATTTCAAAACTTTTCCCACCTTTAATGTGACCTATAACTTGTAGAATTCAATTGAAAAACAAACAAATCTGTTAGGGGAAAAAATATAAAAAATAAAAAATGTACAATAAGCTGGTTGCATAAATGTCCACAGCCTTAAACTAATACTTTGTTGAATCACCTTTTGATTTACTTACAGCATTCATCTTCTTGTGTACACACCTGCCATCCATTAAAGAGACTCTGATTAACCCCAAATAAAGTTCAGCTGTCCTAGTAGGATTTTTTTGACATTTACTCAGTTGCCTGCTACAGCAAAAGCCATGGTTCACAAAGAGCTTGTAAAGGAATCTCATTGTTGAAAGGTATCAGTCAGGAGAAGGGTACAAATATTTTCCACAGCATTGGATACACCATGGAACACACTGAAGACAGTCATCAAAAAGTGGAGAAAATATGGGACAACAGTGATGTTGCAAAGAACTGGATGCCCCTCTAAAATTGATGAAAATACAAAATGAAAACTGGTCAGGGAGACTGCAAAAAGACATACGGCAACACTGAAGGAGCTGCAGGAATTTCTGGCAAGCACTGGTTGTGTACTATATGTGAACCAAAATCTCCCATATTCTCCATATGTCTGAGCTATGGGGTAGGGTTGCAAGACAGACGCCTTTTCTTACACAGAAAAATATCCAGGCCTGGCTAAAATTTGCAAAACAATACATCAGGTCTCCCAAAAGCATGCTGGAAAATGTGTTATGGTCTGATGAGACCAAGGTTGAACTTTTTGGTCACAATTCCAAAAGGAACGTTTGTGCAAAAACAGCACTAAACATCACCAAAAGAACACCATCCCCATGGTGAAGGTTGGTGGTGGCAGTATTATGCCTTGGGGTTGCTTTTCTTCACTGGGAACTGGCGCTTAAGTCAAGGTGGAGGGAATTATGAACAGTTCCAAATACCAGTCACATTTGGTCCAAAACCCTCAGATGTCTGCTAGAAAGCTGAAGATGAAGAGGAATTTCACCCTCCAACATAACAGAAAGGGTTATCCATCACCCAATTGTCAGGTTGCATGCTCTACACACGGCCTCATTACCAGCATCATGGCAACACACCCTAATAAAGTTCCAGAGGGGTATCTAATCAGTAAGTACAGGACCACTGCTGTAATTCAAGCATTATCCATACATGTCAACATTAAGCTTCAGGAAAAAATATGTGTTTTCATCCTTCTACAAATAGGTGATTGTGGTTATCCACTGAAGCATTGGCTTGTGATGTTTAGATCCCCATCAGTGCCTGCTGAAATGCATACAATAGAGGGCACACCACATCATGGCATAACATTGAGAATGTGTTTGGCATGCTGTAAGTAAGATTCAGATGCATGGATACATCCAGGGGTGCACTCTAACATAGACCAGTAAATTCATTAGAGATTGTAACTGTTTGTACTAATCTTCACAATGTGCTAACATCAAAAGAAAGTGGTCTGCCAGCCACAGGTGTGTGTTACCTACCCAAAGAACCTCAGATGCCTGAAATGGACTTATCAGATCTGTTGCAGGATGATCAGGAGGATACAGGGGTGAGGAGAAATAGGTGTAAAAGATTAAAGCTGTGACCAAGTGTTCTAGTTCAAGCAACATGGCAGTATCTGGTTCATACTTTTAAGGCATGACAAGCCACATCTACAGAAGTACACAGAGAAAATGGTGATGTTCATATAATATTGGCTAAACAGCAACACAGATCACAAGTAATGAAACAGACCATTAGATGTTTAGACTGAATATCATACATAATATTTACCTGTAAACCTTATATACATATATGTGACACAGCAAGGAACATATCTGGGTGTTTACAAAGGAACACTCACTATAAGACCACTTTATACAAGGTACAGCAGCAAAGATGAATACAGTGGCATATGTGTGGCATGCCTGAGATGCATACAGCAGAAGGTTTTGTTGCACAGGTAGGACATTATCGTCCATAAAATTACCATGTGAAGGTAGAAGTACAACTACCACTACCTATATATTGCTTGGGAATGTATCATAACCAACAGAACCTAACTGTAGGGATCGTACAATAACACTGCAATACATAACACTTGTCATAGTGATGTCTACCAGTGTTGTGCACCTCACTATGCAGCATACAGCAGCATACAACAGTATCAGCAATACTAACAGCATGTCCTGGCCTGGTCAAAAAGCAAAATACCTAAAATGCCTCAAGCACGTATTATTTGACATGCCTAACATGGAATGTCAAAAATAAAGGCAACACAATAGTGCACTGGTGTGTGCAACAACATGAGTCAGTCTGATGAAAACATATGTCCGATTGTGGAGAGCATCAATGATTGTGCATATCAGCCATGTGTCATGCATCATTGTATGGTATGGGGCAACATAGATATATATGTGTGTGTAAGCAGGTAGTTATGGAAAGGCACATATGCAAAGTACACATCAGCAAGAGGATAACAAAGGGGAATATGTCAACAGAGGTGCATATGTTGCTGAGGAGGAGGAATGTGTGGTACCAGAATAACATGCTACAGGTATGTCTGTTATACATAATGAGGCATAACTGTGCATACAGGTATAGCAGACAGCAATGATATGTGTCATGTATCAATCTATGCTGGAGGAGTAAGGTAATATGATGATAACTGTGAGAAATTCTCACAATATGTCAACTATCAAGAGCTGAAAAAAATGAAAGCAGAGTGATTGTCACATAGAGTAGTGCAGTTGTCATTATTTTACCTAAGATATAACAATGACAAACATATACAACATAACTCAACATGAAGGTAGTCTTGTAAGTCAGATAAATGAGAAGAAAAAGCCTGTGGCATCAGACCTTATGGAAATTCCTCTCAGATGTAGTTGGCAGTAATCAGCTCAGTGGTCATTATTCCCAGAGGGTTAGCATGATTCCCAGAGGGTTAGCATGATAGATGGACACACATTGGATCAATTACCAGAGTTACTCTAATGTAGATTATGGCTCCCTCATTTATGGCTTACACTGCAGTTTTGGCTGCCACTGACAGCCCCTGGTGCTGTACTGTGAAGCTGGTTGTACTGGCACTAACAGAGAGTGGCACAGTGTGGGTAGGATCAGTACTGCTATGTGTTTATCTGCATGTGACTTCTGGGTTTTGAATGGGTCAACCAATAGCACATATGATGTCTGAGAACCATGTGTGGGTCTACTGAGAGGTGTCTCCCTGTCGGTAATGGAGGTAATCTGCTCATTAGGGTCATGGCACATGACACCCACTTTGTACTATGGCATTGCCATATGAACTCTCCATGTCTGTGCTCCTGACCTTCAGGTAACACCTTCAGCTAGTGTGCTACATGACTGGTAGTATGGACAAGTGCAATGACATTACTGTGAATGTTCATGCACCTAATATGGTAAGTAAACACCCTCTGACATGTATGTACATACATCGGTCCACTACAACATGTAGTCCTGTGGACAGTATCAGTCTGCTGTGAGGAAGAGTCACCATCTCGACTACACTCAACATGAGACAGTGGGTCAAGATTATCATATCCAGTAACTGATGACACTACATCATCAGAATGGCAGGCCACATTATCCCAGGTTTGGAGGCTATACCAAGAACCACCTGATTGTCCCCATCAAGGCTGGACAGTGAACCCAATGCAATGAACTTGTGCTAATGTCTATACTATCAGAGTGAGGCATATCACATCCCACCTGAAGATTAGTGGATGGGCTACTGGAGGAGGCAAGCAATGGACATGCTACAAATAAAGACAGATGAGACATGTCATCTACATCAGCAGAAGTCAAATGAGGCAGGATATGACTGACATAATTGGACAAGTATATAACTTCACTGACTAATTATAATGATGTGGACTTACTGGGTCAGTGTGGCTGTGAGGGGTATATTTGCACTATCAAAAAATACGAATGACAATGTTAAAAGAAGCATACACAATGACATTTAAAACCAAGGCAGTTAAGAACAAAACCAACTCAATGATCTATGTGAACAAACAGACTTGTTATTTAAGATGAGTTTCAAATAGAAATCCTGTCTCTCAAGAAGTTCTAATTTCTAATAAAGAATGAAAGCACTAAAACACTAAAACACATGTATTTTAAACTCTCCAGCATGTTTTTAGTGAAGAACATTATTTTGTATTTAGTTCATTGTGATAGTTTTGTTCTGAATCACACTGGTTTTAAGTGTTCTTAGTTTTGATTGACGTAGTGAAACATGACAGAGTTTTCTTTAGAAGATGCTAACTTGGATTTATCAACTTATGCAGTTGCTGTGGAATTAAAAAATCTCACACAAGTATTGTCAGTGGCCATTTCTGAAGTTTGTGGATTACTCAAACAATACCAAAAGAATAACCATTACATGGACAATGACAACATTCCCTGTGGAAATAGTAAGGTGAACAACAGTTCTTTTAACATCATAAGTCATCCTTTGAACTCCTCAAGCTCAGACATAATAGACGAACATACATTAGTAGCAGATGATACAGGCATGAGCATTAGTTTTAGCAATTTATTAAAAACTGAAATGAATCCTTTTAATGAAACAAGTAGTGAAAGTGAGACATTTCTTTAGTTCCAGAAGTCACAGTGAAGATGTGAACACTGCTTGCTACTGCCAGAAAACAATTTTTAATTTAGAAAACAAAATACTTAAATTAAAGTTATTGCAATATGAAGTATTTTACCTGCAACAATGTACCAAAGCAGACGTTCAGTTCAGTTTAAGGCTCTTCAAATTTCCGAATGAAGTGCATAGAAATGACAAACTTTATGGATATGTAGTGAAACTTTTCAACCACACTGGGGTTGAACTGATAAAATTATTAGTAGATGACTACAGTGAAAGATATGAAGTTTAGAAACCAAGATCTGTCTCAAGGATCAAAAAAGAAAATCAAAACAAACATTTTTTTTCTGGTTGCAGTGGCCTTTACAATGAACTGTTAACTAAAGTAAGTGGGCATGTGTCTGCAATTATTAACAGGGGGAAAAAGCCCCTAAGAGATTTGGAGGCTTACAAATCAGGTTTAGCTTATCCTTTAAAAATTAAAGCAAACGGAATATGGACAGAAACATTGAGCCAAAAAGATCTACTATGATGGGAAATGACAATATTTTTAATGGTGAGTGAGCTTTAAAACTTACTTATGCTGAAGTAGTAAGCAAAGATTAGAATTAGTCTCTGTCTACATCACTGGCTTCTTTCATGTTGAGCAATCCATCAGTCAAAATGACTCAATACCAACAGCTGAAAGGGAAAAATCAAGGAAGAGAGCGAGAAGAAGGCAGGGATAGAGACTGGCAAAATATAACAGCATTGTTAAACTAAGACCTAAGTAATTTGGAGTTAAACTACAATCATGTTTCGGTTTTATTAACAGGTTTTTCTTTCACCCTTTCTCATACTTCCAGTCTGACCAAAGTATTAGTAGATTTAAAACGTTATGTATAGAAATGAAATCTGAAATTTTTGTTGTATGATATTCCATGTTTTAATGTGAATAAAAAATGAGTACAAGCAAAGAAGTACATATAACCCAAAGCTTCGTAACACTTTACAGATATTTCAAGATGTATGTGAGAAGGATCTTTGTCAGAATTCTAAAGTTAAGTTTAAAGTATATAATTTAAGTTTTAATGAAAGGCAAGCTTCACAACCAGTGTCACAAAATAACAATATCCAAGTGACAAAAGCTGATGTGGTAATTATAAATTCAGATGATTATAATATGGCAATGATAAAAGATGAGCATTGTTATGAAGAAGTGACAAAGTTAAGGATTAATAAGAAATTTTCTGAAATTGACATGCTGCTGTTTGATACATTATGCAATGTTACATTGGTTATTATTTGTGCAACTTTTTAAAAGGTGGATCATTCAAAAATGTCAAGATTGTCTGGCATAGCAAAGATCCATAAGGATTTGGCATAGCAAAGATCCATAAGAATTTGGCATAGCAAAGATCCATAAGGATAAGGAAAATCTAGCTTTTACACCAGTGGTAGCAGCAGCTTTTTGTAAAACAGAGTCAGTTTCAGTTTGTCCTGACCACATTTTAAATCCCATAGTATAAGAATTGGAATTTTATTTAAGAGATTCTTTCATTTAAACACTCAAGACAATCTGGGGATTTTGGTAACTTTATATGTAGTTTTCTTATACACAAGCATTCATCATGAACAATGGACAGAGTTTGTCAGAAAATATCTTGCCAGATTCAATAAATTTGACAGTAGGCTCCTTAACACAAGTAGTGTTAAACAATAATTTGTCACTGTTCATAATAAGGTTTTCAAACAGAAAAGAGGAGTAGCAATGGGGGCTAGAGTAGTGACTGTTTTTTTCAAATTTAGTGATGGCATGATGGGAACAGGGATACCTTAATACTCACCATTTATTCACTAGAGTAGTTTTTTTATAAATGTTTTATTGATGATTTCATTATTTATTGGGATGAAACTAATCAAAAGTTCAATCAATTATTTAGAGACATCAACAGTAGCAATGACTTTTTATGCTTCACATCAGGTTGTATGGGCAAGCTCATTCATTTTTTAGATCTTACTATAGAGTTAAAAGAGGTTGACAGGAAAGTATCAAGTAAGGTATTTAGAAAGGAAACATTTGTGAACAATTACTTCGAAAGAGTCAACACCCATCACAAATGAACAAAGGAGTTAAGGGTGAATTCATCAGGTTGAGTAGGCTGACTAATAAAGAAAATGACTTTACGACAGATGTAAAGTATTTAATAGAATTATTGATAGACAGAGGGTATGCTTTAGACATTTTGCCTAAAATCATAGAAGGCATAGTTATTAGACAAAATAAAGCTAATCAGATTTTAAATCTTACTGATGACATGTCAGTGGAGACAATAAAGAAGGGATTAAGTGCAAGGAAGGCTGATAATCAAATGTATGGTAAAGTGTTCCCATTACCCATCACTTTAGATATGTACAACATTAAGAAAATATTAACAGATATTTGGAAAATTATTTTGGGGAATGGAAAATTAACGCAACCCTCTTTTTACATACAAAAGAGACAATAATATAAAAGACATTTTAGAGAGGCACAGACAGGTCACGTCTAACTAAACTTTAGAATCGGGTACCTGCTGATGTAACAAATGAAAATATTGTAGATTTGTTAGTGGTACATCAAGTATACATGTCAAAGAAATTAATAAAACTACATGGCCTAATGACTGATTTGACTGCAACTCTACAGGAATATTGTATTTAGCAACTTGTCAATCCTGTTTTAGCTACTGCATAGGAAAAACATTAGAAAATTATCTAAAAGAATTTATGAACACACCTTGGACATAAAAAAGAGATTTTATTAACTCAATGGCAAAAAAAATGCTGTAGAATGTAAAGATTTTAGGAAATTCCATTTTTTGCTATATATAATATTAATTTAAATGAATTTGAAGGAAACTTCAACGTGCATCTAGAGTGCAAGAAAGCAGAATACCAAATTAGATTAGTATCAGATAAAAAAAAACTGTGTTTTTACTAGTCCAATATATATAAATATTACTTATTGAATGATTGTTTCATGAGTTTTAGTTGATTCACATTGGTATTGATTTTAATATTTGTTAACACGTTTCTAAGGATTTAAGTAGACGGAGCTTTAAAAATCTAAAAATGGAATGAGTTTTGCTTATTGTCAGTTGGTAATCATGAACAAAAAAATGTGTTATTTAAGATGGGATTCAAATGGAAGTACTGTTTCTGAAGAAGTTCTAATTCATAATAAAGAATGAGAGTGCTAAAAAACAAATATTTTAAACTCACCAGTATGTTTTCAGTGAATAACTTTATTTTGTATTTAATACATCATGACATGCCTGACATATCCTTCTCTGACTCCACTACCAGTTCTGAGGGTTAAAATACAACTGTCATGTAGAAAGAGACATGTACACAGCAATTAAGTAGTAATCAAATATATGGTATCAAGTAGCATTGAAAACAATGTGTAAGACACAACAAATAAGGCATACATGTACCAGATGGCCAACAGTGTTTTGCATAATGCAGTTGTCCTATGCAAGTGAACAAAATCACATTGGTCATAGAGGTTGCAGTTATACTTAAACATATTGCATTATACTGGCAACCATATAGACTGTCTTAATGGGTCTGCCTTCTCCAGATGGGGAACAAATCATCTGGCATAATGCTGTACCCGTAGGTTAATGTGGCAGAGAAACAAGAGGTGAGTATACACCTCAGTCATAACAGCAGGAAGAGGCAGTCAAAGGCTCTTGATCACTCTGAGTACTCAGACACATACCTGACATATGACAACAATGGACTGATGTTGATGGGCCTGTACAAGTGAAAACACAGCAGTACACATGGTGCTGACATTGTCATCTGTGCATTGTTTAGGCAATGTAACATGATATTAGAAATTACCATGTCTTTTCTCATCTGCAAAGTTCATGTGTACATGACTTAGTTGTGCTGTTGTGACATTCATGAAAAACAGGTAAGATTTGACAATGAATGCCCTTGAATGACAATTTGATTATGCTGTTCTTTTTGTGTATGGTGTACACACCTGTACATCTTGGAAAACCTGCCTTAGTTCCTCCTCTCAGTATATGACAATCCTGGCAGATGTTATGGTGGGAGGCCAAGAAGATCATCATCTCATCTAAGGGGGCAATGGATTACTCTCCCTCTCAGTGGTGCAGTCTGCTCGCTGCATGGCGGATCATGTCAGTGGAATGGCAATGGCAGGCCTCCCTAGGCAGCTGTGTCCATCCAGATTACTAACATTTTTGGTTATATCCTTCAACACTTGTCTCAAGACAGTATCACCCTCCAGTCCAAGCAAAATCTATGTTGCCACAGTGTCTCAATAAAAATATGATTTTCCATAGGAGAAATGTTACTGTGACAATTAAGGTCTGACATCAGAACAAAATTATTTATTTATTATTTGTTTACTGGGAAAATCTGACTTGGAACAAAGCTAATTTTTAGTGGTGGCCTGGGGAGAAACACTCCCAACACATGTCTTTATAATGAGGGAGGAAACTGGAGCAAGCCCACACAAAGACACCCCAGCCAAAAATCAAACCAGAGAACCTCTTGCTGTGAGGTGACAACACAAGTGCTGCACCATTGCACAATCTGTAGTGATATACACATAGTTGTCATACAATAGGTGCAGTTGTCATACAGTAGGTGCAGTTAATGACAGATGAACCTTTAAAGCATATCTTATGTACTGCTGCTCATATACAGTGAAATGCCATACAAAACATTCAATGCTATATTTGTAATCAGTATGTACAGATAAGAATAAGGAACATAATCAACATCTAGTAATTGTTGAGTGCATGTCACAACTCCTAAAGACTACAAGTGCAATACAATAACACACTTCAGATATGTAACATAGGTAGACTTGGGTGAGTACCCAATACACTGGAAATGTTAATAACTAAGAACTAATCACTTAACCACTACACCACAATTTTTGTAGCACAAAGTGCAAAAAAATGTTTTTCACAGTAATATGCACAGCCAGCTACATCTAATAGCGCAATATCAACCATATGGGATATGTCACAGATCTCAATGTAGTCACAAAGAAAGAATAGCTTAACTGTTTCATTTATGATAATGTAAAGCAAGTGTAGCTTACATGCAGAAGAAACAAGACAGAACAAGATCAGCTTACGAAAATTAACATTTTAGTGGTGATGGATAGGAAGACAACAATCAAGTTTCATGCTAAGCCATCTTGAGGTTCCCCCAATCCCACTGAATGGTATAACAGCTTCTAATGTAGGAATAAGTATCATGGATTATCTGCAAATCATACTTTGAATGTACAATTTGCAGACATCCTCATAAATCTTTGTCATCTGCAAACATTACTAAAGATATACAGGTGAAACTGCATTGCTGACAGATGTGGGCAAATTCTCTCCATATCCCCAGTTTTCCTGGGCTTGTGCCTGTAGCCATTCACCTGCATCTGCAGAAAATATCTTTGGTAATGAAGGACATGTATCCATATGCATGCATATTATTAAACGCTATCCCAAACCTTTATGTAAGTGACATATTGATGTGAAGACTCTTTCAAAAAGAAAATACATGAAATATGGGTTAGAAGGTTCACACAGGACACTATGAACATAGTAGAGTGACCCTGAGCACTGTTGTTTAAAAAAACAATATCAGTAACTGACCTCATAATAGTTTACCTTCTTAATAGTTGCAGTCAGTGAGTTATACCTAACATTGAGGTTAACTCAGTGTAAACAGCTATTAAGTACCATTTGTGCCATCCAGAATTAACAAATGTGATTAGCATACAATGTTTTGGAATCACATCAGTGATTGTCCCCATAAGTTCTCAAATCTCTCAACATTAACCAATAACTTGGCATAAGTGTACAGTGTTCACTGCAAATGTCCTGCATTTATCATTGCATTTGGATATGTGGAACACATACCCGGTGGCCATCAATAGATGTTACCACCCTGGATGCATCACTCTTAAAATATGATATTGAAAGATTTTCATATTCTACCGTTGCTACCTGTGATTTGCATGATACATTAGTGAGCAATTCTCAGAGGGCATTTTTGTTAACCATTTCTGTCTGAGCACCCAAGTGGATTGACAAGAAACTCTCTAGATACTGACAGTCTACATGGAACATGACCAGAGGATGCAGGCACACTGCAGAAAGTTTGCCCAGACTGACATATGGAACCGGATAGTGAGACTGCTCCGAGGATGTACTGGGTTCTACAGACCTTGAGTGCAGGTCCAGAATTGATACAACAGTCTTCACCCTAGGCACTGGGATGACCTTCACAATAGTGTCTCAGAGGTTTATTGCCAGCCCATGGATGTGTACAGTGAGTTCCATAATCCACACCTTAAGACCTAGTAATTACTGATATAATTTACTGATTACATGCGGTGAAATTAAGTGAAGTCCTTAAATTTCCATTTAAATATATATTACCCTTAATAAGGTAATTCCAAGGAAAATAAAATGCACTATTTAAATTTTGATGGTTATCTAAATGTACATCCCAAAGTTAACTGCGAATAAGCCGGACCAGAGATGCAGGTGTGAGTATTTTTAATTAATGGCATGTGTTATTAAGGACTGCATGTATCTGCCACATACTATTAAGAGTGCTAATCATTAAGGGAAGCTAGTCAACCCTAAAAACAAGTGTTTCATGCATTAGATCAACTGATTACAATGGACCGGCCATGTTTGGAGGAATTTTTTATAATTAACTTTTTTTGTTGTTGCACCTCCCATGATAAAGGTACAAATAAGTTTGCAAAATATCAAGATCATAGTGTACTGCTTGATTTTTAGTTTCATTTTTAACTCAGTGTTTCTCTGTAAACATACCCACAGTAAGACATTATGGTAGATACTAAGCTAAGATTAATAAACAATTGCAAAATATTATGGATAATAAAAATAACTTATCTTTAAGAGGAGTTGCATTTTATTTACATTGTGGTTTTACCTCTTTTAGAGGAGTTGTATCTTATTTATATTGTAGTTTCATAGGTTCATAGGTTGGTACTAGGCTATCGGCCTTAGGGCCTATACAAGCCTAGCCATAACAATTACCTGGCTATTTCTTCCCGCACTATTTACTTCCCTGGACCCCTAGTTTTCACTAGAACATCAACATGTGTTAATTTCCAACATGAAATGTTCCATCTGCAAGAACAAATTGAGAATTTGCCTTTCTAAGAAAGGGAAAAAATAGTTGTAATGCATTTAACATGAAAATGCAGTGGTTTATACATTAATTTAGGTAGTGAGGCATTATGGGTTTGGTCTTTCATGATGCCATGGCAGGAATTTTCAGCTTTATGAAAAATTTTCACTGGGTTGCCCTTACCATCAAAATGAAATGCAAAAAACAATGCACTTTTTGCTTCAAACCTGTATAATCTGCTATTGTATATAGTAAAGAGGTTATATCCCACCTATTTCCTTTCTTCTCTGTTGGTCTCTTTAAACTACCAATTTAGTTACAAAGTCCTACCACTTACTCTCTTTCTATTACTCCAGTCTCCCTCATCTCCCACTATATTTGCACTTTTAAAACTCATATGCTATTACTCTCATTTCCACACTAACTGGAACTCTTTCTAATATGAACTCAGAGGCAATCTCTGCTTAACATACAAGGCCATGTCAAACCCTGAGCTGCTGGACATGCTCCACTTAAAGAAATCCCAATCCTTCAGAGCCACATGCTCCAGGGATCTAAACCTTGTCATCACAATGAACAAAACATGCTGGAGGGATAGGTTCCTGACCCAGAGACTCTCCATACTCTGGAATAGACTGCCCATACATGTCAAGCAGAGTGCTTCATTGGCCCTCTTCAAAAGGAACCTTGATTATTGGATGGGAGATAGGAAATTCACCCCTGGGATCATGTCAGTCACCCTATTAGACAGGGGTCCAGAGAAGTAAATATTGTGGGAAGAAATATCCAGGGAATTGTTGTGGCTAGGCTTGCATAGGCCCTAGAGCCAGTAGCCTAGTAACAACCTATGAAACTATGAACCTATGAACTAGAGTGGGCCTCACTACACTCACATCAGACTAGACTCATCTCATCCAAACCATGCTGCTAACATGGAACTTAATTTCTGAATCTCCAACACCCACAAATCTCACTATATTCTGAGTGCAATGTCTACATGTTCCAATATACATATTTCTGATTATTGCTCATATCCTCCAAAAAATTATTAAGTTAACCACATGGGCAAGTTTTTAAGGTATGATGCAGATGTACATTGTAAAGATATTTTCACCATGTTGTATGTTGTACATTTAAATTAACTGTACCCTGTAAAAATTTAAATTTGTTTATCTGTAAGTGGAACTTTTTTCTCCAGGCCTCTGCTAAAAATGGATTCTGCAACCAAGTTGGACTATCCCAGTAAACAAATGTCAAATAAAAACATCCAACTCCAAAGGTTAGTTAACTAACACCTGCTTCTAAACATTACTAATACACATTAAGCAATGTAGCACTGTATGTAGAGGCTGACTGTAGACTTCGGATCCCATGAAATCATTTATGTGCAGAACAGTTATGGATAAACTTTTTCATTTACATCACTTAATATTAGTATGTTGTATGGTTGTATGCTGAGGCATGAAATAATCTATACACATGTTTCATTGTTGGAGTGCATTATCACCTCCAGCTCATAGGCCGTGGATGCCTACACAGTGCTTAGTTATCTGCAAAACTTCAAGAATGTACCCTACAAAGTAGATTCATAACATGGATGTAGGTGTGATTCCCTTGTAATAGCTATGGAAAGATAAGATAAGATACATATGCTTAGTCTTAGATGCTTAGTACTAAATATTCATATGAATTACTTTTTGACTGAGTTAGAAAAATATAACAGCAATGTGGGTCACCATGCATTCAATTTGAGCATTGTACTCACACTTAATTTACAGAAAATTTGGATATGTAATCCCCAAAGTGTGGTATAGCTGAATGTTAATACTGTAGGTGATATCAGTAATTGCACTTCTATTAGTTTTGTATTTGTACATTTGAATACCACAGCAGTCATGTTACACCCAGTTAAGTGTTTGTTAAATATTTAGGCATACTTGTAACTCATAAACTATGTAAAGTAATCTCTGTGTTGTAATACATGATTCATTTATGCGACGAATGACTACACATTTATTCATTATTTGCAAAACTTCAAGATTGCTTTATACCATTTATGTTGTTATCATGGATATCCTTGTGATTCAATTAAAACTTGTATTGAAAAACAAAATATTAATGCTCAGACTTAAATTTTATTTAATAACTAATAAAAGAAAGAATGACTGGTGTTGGTGCTGATAATATATATAAGTACAAGATTTAACTGTCACAAACACTTTTATATATATATGTAGGTAGCACTGTACCCTTTGAAATCAGCTATAAATAGATACAAAGTCCTGCAAACTGTAACAACAGTGTGCTGTAATGCATGAAACTGCAACAGTAACTTTTATGTTATATAGTCGCACGCCAAGGCTGTATTCACTTCTCCAATATGGTGTGCCAATGTTAAACCAAGTCGCCCAAACAGTATTCACTTCTCCAGGTGCCCCCAATAAACAACGTATCCAAATGATAATAAATACACGATGAAAAACAGTCCAAAAATCAGATACTTCCAGTTCTTCTGGCGTTGTAATAAACGTACCACGAATTTAAAACACAGGTAACTTCAAACGAGCAAAATATTTTATTGAAGTAACACAAACAAAATCGGCTAGCGCTTTCACCTGCATCCACTACATTGAAAAGGGGAAATTTCCAGATCCTTGCCATACTAGAATTTCCATTCAAAAGCTTTGAGTTCCAAAACTCAATAATTTGGTCTCGACCATATGAAGTTCGAGTTTCTGAAAACTCGATCAATTCATAGGGACCCATAACAATATATATATATATATATATATATATATATATATATATATATATATATATATATATATATATATATATATATATATATATATATATATATAGATATATATATATATATATATATATATGGGTTCCATACACTAGATTGAATTTTCCCTAATTCAAAATAGTGCATGGAATGCTCACTGTAGCGAAAGTCTACTTAATCGAAAGTGCACTTTCGTGAAGTTCAGTACAACGAACGGGTGTTGTACTGAACTTCCATGCAGTACTCACGGATCTTAGGGTTAGGGCATGGTTCATAGTAAGCAGGCTATCCTCTTAACATGACCCGTACCCTAATCCTAAGGTCCGTGAATACTGCAGTGCAGTGAAGGACATAGCGATGTTCTCCACTATGGTTCGATAGTCACAAACCTTAGGGTTAGGGCATGCGTTAGGGTATGGGGATAGCTTTACTAACTATCCCCTTACCATAACCCATGCCCTAACCCTAAGGTCTGTGACTATCACACCATAGTGGAGGACATAGCCTGTTTTTTATGTCCTCCACTGTGCTGCAGTGTTTTCGGTGAAGTGCACTTACGCAAAAGTTCACTTTCGCAGAAGTGAGGCTTCCTATTACAAGTTCGAAGTAGTGAACTTTCGTTCTTGTAATAGGAATCCATATATATATATAAATATATATATATATATATATATATATATATATATATATATATATATATATATATTCAACCACAAGAAGAACGAACATACGATACTTCACCACAAAATAGAATCCAATTCAGTGAGGATCAGGAATTTATTAAAAAAAATAAACTCAAGTAGTGAAAAACGTTAGATATAAATCCACTTGAAATACACAACAGGTAAATTCTCTAGCACCTTGGCAAACTTGCCTTTAACAGAGTAAAAACTTTTCATCCATTTTAATATCTCTTATATACTTACTTCAGACACACCCTTCTAATACATCAATTAACAAAATAAAGAAACAGTATTATAATACAATCATACTTACTAATGCTATGCACACTTATAACATACTTTTCCACGAACAATCATAATTTAACCCATTAGGAATTAATGTATTAAATTTTAAAATCAAACACAACTCTTTCTTTCTTAACATATATTTAACTTGTTGCTCATTCAAGAACATTTTTCCTTTTACACTATCTAAAACTGTTACAGCTAAACCATCTGGACTACCATTGTGAAACTTATTAAAATGCAATGCTATAGGACTAGTTTGTTTATAATTTTTTATGTCTCTAACATGTTCTTTAATTCTGCATGCAAGAGACCTCTTAGTTTCTCCCACATAGAATTTATTACATACACATCTCATACCATATATAACTCTCTCTGTATAACAATTAAATGTTCCATTTGTTTCAAAAGCAACCCCATTAATAATATCAAATTCCTTGACTACATACTGGCAAATACTACATTTGCCACAGGCTGTAGTACCTAGTTGTCTTATTTGCTTTCCCATTTTTATATCCGGCATACTAAACCGACTATGAGCAATAAAATCTTTAATACTTCTCCCCCTTCTATATGAAAAACCTATTTTTTTATCACTTAAAAAATCTACCTCACTTTTAACCAAATTCCAACTAATTTTAACTTTTTCCATAATTTTATCAGACAGTACCGAAAACGTTGATACAAAATATATACAATCACTACTTGACCTGTTGTTCATACTATTTTTTATAAATAAACCTTGTGTCTTATTTTTCCTCACCTTTCTTAGACTCTCTTTTGCCTCCTTTTCATTATACACCCTTGATATAAATTTATTTAAACTCTGAATAAATTCCTTTTCCATTTTTACTGGATCACTATACAACCTCCTAATCCTACTAAATTCTGTGTATGGTATAGCTTTTATTGTATGTGGTGGATGAAAACTTTCTCCATGTAAAGTGGATCCCGTACCTTGAAATTTTCTATATATACAATAATTTATATTTTCCCCCACAAAGCCTTTCAACACCACATCTAAATACTTAACTTTGCAACCTATTTGTAAACCATCAAATTTAATATCCATATTGTTCTCTTGTATTTGATCTAAAAACAAGGAAACTTGTTCCTGTCCACCCTTACAAATAAATATAAGGTCGTCTATGAAGCAAAAATATTTGCACACATATTTTTTGAAAAATTGATTGACATATATATATATTTATTTTCAAAATATCCCATAAAGACATTAGCATAACTGGGGGCAAAAGCTGCCCCCATAGCTGTGCCCTGTTTTTGTCTATACATGACACCATTAAATTCAAACATATTATTTTTTAAACACATACTAATCAACTCTAGTATGTATTCAGCAACTGGACTTTGTCCCAAAAAATATTTAATAGCATATACACCATCTACATGCTTAATGTTAGTGTATAAACTAACTACATCAATAACAAAAAAAAATACATATTTTCCTCCCATTTTATGTCTTTGATCTTACACAAAAAATCAAAAACATCCTTAATGTAAGATGGCAATTTACATACTGTCGGTAACAAATATTGATGCAAAAAAACAAGAAATATTTTGTACAAAACTGCCACTAGCAGACACTATGGGATGGCCAGGAGGGTCCTCCATATTTTTATGTATCTTAGGTATACAATAAAAACAGGGCATTCTGGGATTCTGAATATAAATTTTCTCTTTTATATCCTTGTATGTAAAATAACACAATCTATATCATTTATCTATAATATCTTTATACTCCCTTTATGCCATCTCATATTGTCTAATATCTATTTGTTCATATACTTGTTCATCACTAAGATGTATATAGCACATTTTTAAATATTGTAAATAATTTAGTACAACCAATTTTCCACCTTTATCTGACTGTTTAAATACTAAATCAGACTTCTGACATAAATTCATTAAACATTGCCACTCATTTTTTGTAAGATTATACTGCATATCCTTTTTACTAACAGTAAACTTTTTGAATTCTATATCCATACTATGAATAAGTGACTTATAAAAATATTTAATACTTTCATTGCATTGTGGAGGCATAAAATCACTCTTAACTTTCACTGCGCTCGTATCTAATTTGCAATATGCGTTAATACATTCTTCTGAGCAGCATGAATAAAAACTATCATTCATGTCATCATCCGAGCTAGCACCATCTTCATTCACATTTGTAATATTTTCATCCATCACATTACAGTGAAAAAAATCCATTAAATGTAATTTACGAGAAAAACAAAGCATATCAGTTTTTAACACGTAATCTGGGCAAAACTGTAGATATGAATTTAAGCCCTCTATCCAGTATATTCAGTTCACAGTGAGATAACTCGCAACCAGAAAGATTAATAACATACGTACAATCAGTTTGACACCCATTATCAACAGAGCTAGTCCCATTTACCCCTTTTAAATGTCTGTTGGTTAGTGTACCCATCTCTATATTGTCCCTGTCCATTCCATCTCCATTTATGCGTCGAATTTGCTTCACGAAAAGTATTCAAACGTTTACTGTTCCCAGGTTTGGGAAGCACAGGAAATTCTTCATTATCCATTTCTCCCTCTGTATGAGATAGCCCGCTTTCTGCCGAAGTATACTCATGTCCTTCTCTTCCACTATTACTCCCCTTCCGTTCAAACTCCACTCGCTGACGTTTAGCCTTCGGATTGGTAATTAACAGGAATGCCCTCTTATTCTCATAGTCTCATAAATCTCTATAGAATTTGTTCTTTTTGTGCTCAATAAGTTCTTGATCAAACATCAATAACTGTTCATTGGTTTTCACAAGAAACTGCTGTAATTCCTCTTGTGTAACCTTATTTGCGATGTCCTTGCAAACATTTTTAATTTCCTCCCTTAGCTTGTGTTTTGTAAGCATATCCCTTTCGACCAAAATATGCACCCATTCCATGCTGCATCTATGGGCAGCAGATACCCATCTATCATGGAATTGTTTATCTTCCACTGAAGAAAGATCAAAAGGGGTGGAAGGATTTTTAACAGTCCTTAACCCTCGAGGGGTTTTATCTAGCTCTCCGTATCTTTGTAAGCTCTGTAAATTAAGGAAAACAGACGTTTCCTTAAACAACAGTTTTTCTATTTGTACATACAAGTCTCTTATTTCAGGCGCAACTAAAGATTCAATTTTTTTGCCCACTCTCGAAAAGGGATTTTGTGGTGAAGTATATATATATATATATATATATATATATATATATATATATATATATATATATATATTTACATACACACACACACACATCTATATATATATATATATATATATATATATACATATATATATATATATATATATGTATATACATATAGGGAGAGAGATACAAAGAGATTTCATTATACATACTTTTGCATACCTACAAATATCTATACAGCTATGTAACAGCAAACCTACACACGACTTTGTGTATGCTTGTATTTGATTGTCCTTATCAGTTTGTATATACGTTAAGATATCAACATGTTTCTGCAGTATATGTCTGTGATAGCACTGATATGTATATTGGTGTCTAAAAGTGTTTTCATATGAAGTATTTGTCTTTTCTGTGCTATATGTTATATGACAGCACTTACCATTCTCATATATTAGTGACGGGAAATATCATTTAAATTGTTATATGCATTGCTTTTTTTTTTTTTACTGTTAATGCTGTTTTATGAATAAGTAAAAATGTAGAGCTGTTGTCATGTTACAAAGTGCAGAACCCATGCCATTTCAGTCATTCACCGAAGAAGATGATGACACGCTCAACCTCTTCCAGCAGAGTCTAGTTCCAAGGACCAGGGTGGACACCAGGATGATGACAATAGGGAACCTGGAGTGTGTGTGCCATCATTCCTAGAAACCATCAGAGACAATGTTTTCTACGATGCCAGCCATAAGACTTGAGGGACCAGAGTTGTGATGTAGTCTCTGATGTTTTCCAGACTAGAATGTAGGAATTGCCTATTTGATCCAATGCTACCACCATGGTGTGTTCCTATTCTGCTGCCTTTTATTATTATGCACACATTTGTGCACACATCGCATTCTGCAGTCATGCTTTAAGATGTACCTTGTGATGCAGACTTTACAAGTCAGGTGGTATATGGCTACATTTTATCACTGTGTTATGACACATATTAAAATATGTCTTACATCATTATCAGAATTGTATCATGTGATCATCTGATTCTTTCATTCCTGCAGACAGTGTTATGGACAGGCAGGAAAAATACTCCTGCCCTGTGTATGTGACTTGCATCATCTTCATGCAGTGTGT
Source organism: Protopterus annectens (assembly GCF_019279795.1). Lineage (NCBI taxonomy): Eukaryota > Metazoa > Chordata > Ceratodontiformes > Protopteridae > Protopterus > Protopterus annectens. The sequence goes on from NC_056725.1 coordinate 315,723,511, forward strand.
CATAATATTATTTCTGATCCAGTCTGCTGTTGTATGTGACAGATTCATATGACACAGTTTGCAGTCTGCCACAGTAACAGGCTTGTTCTGCTGGCTGTGATCGCATGGATAAATGGAAATGTGATGATATAAGCAAGTGTGCTATATTACACATGCTAAGTTTAATATTGTTCTATACACATAAAACTGAAGTGCCATTCTCCTGTGACTAAATGTGCATGGGTGATATATGTGCATATTCTGTACACATTGATGTGTCAGTATTTGTTTTTCATATGCCTGTTTACATTTATGACATATCAGTGTATTTGCTCCATTAGTGACATTGGTGTGTCATGAGGTCCCATTGGCACTGTGCTCTTGTGTGTGATGTTTGATGTTAATTTGTGTGTCATGTAGTACATATTTTTTTTCATCATAATGTATGCCTCTGGCATTGACATCTGCATAGCCTGTCTCCTTGCTATATAGCATTAATGACAAGGATTGACATTCTATAATATCTTTTAGAAACAAATGCTATTATCATATGTATGGCACAAATAATAACTACCTCTATTGTGTGGCCTTGTTATTATGACAAACACCACTGTGTTATACCTATAGCTTCTCTTCTGACAGGTATACCTTTGCTGTGTAATACACATGTTAACATGCATGTCCATTTTTCATCATGTATATTATGGCTGCATTACCTTGCATGGCTGCACTTTTGTGTACCCCTAACATTGACAACACACAAATCGCCTATTGTAATGCCATATTATGAATGAGCAATTCTTCCACAGGTGGTGTGCCATAGTTGTTTATACATGATTGTCCTTTGATCAGTCATAGATATTTACATGTTATACTGTTATCACTTTCAGTGAGTGTGCAACTTGTTGTCTTATGTTTGCATGGGAATGTAATATTCAGTCCTACTTTAATTACGTACTTATGCTGATTGCTGTTACCTGTTGCACATTACTATATTGTTTGTGTCATTTGTAGACAGATGTGTTACTATCGATTGTCCATGCACAGCGCACACATATCAGATGGTGCTTTGGACATGAAGTCCATCTTGTGTTGGGGCACATGCACGTGCAATGTTTTTACTTGGAAATGCTTGTCATGTGTTTTTCTGCCCCTGCCTTTTCATGCATGCATTTCCTTACTACAGTGGGCATATGTTGCCCACTTTCATTCTCCCTTATAGCTTCTGGGTTATATGTTTTGCATGTACATAGCATAACCCACTGTGTTATGTAAATTCATTCAAATGTTTTATTGTATATTTCTTTGCTATGTTTTTTCTTCAGTGTTATAATGCCTTTTCTATATTGTACTGTGGAACTTTATCTACATTTGCTTAACTGTTTTATTGTAAATTTTTCACTGTATTCATCTTCAGTTTTGCACATTTTCTTGCTTATTTGTACTGTGGAGCTTTTCTCCCTGGGCCTCCACTGAAAAAGGGCTTTTGCTCAGATGGACTATTCTGGTTAACAAATGTCAAATAAATAAATCAATCTATCTATCTATCTATCTATCTATCTATCTATCTATCTATCTATCTATCTATCTATCTATCTCTCTCTCGATATATATATATATATATATATATATATATATATATATATAGATCTAGGATGTTTGCTCAAGTGAGCAAACATCCGAATCCATAATAAACAAACACACTTTAACGAAACCGCTTTTATTGAAAAAGCGCTTTCGTTAAAGCATGTTGCAAAAAAAAAAATAAAATAAAACACTACATTTACAGTTTACCAGGGAGGCTTTGCCCTTTGCACCCCCCCATGTAGGGGGCTGTGCCCCCCACATCCCCCTACTTTAATATTCTCCTTCCGAGACTGCACTACACTGGGGGAAAAAAAAATATACCTTACCCGCACCGTACTACTACAGCCTCGGCAACAGGCATACTTATGCAAAAGTGCTTCTTCGGTGAAAAGCGCTTTCATGTAAGTATGCCCAGCCGTTTGGGTTTCGGTCGTTTGCTCACTTGAGCAAATGTCCTAGATCCATATATATATATATATATATATATATATATATATATATATATATATATATATATATAGATCGATAGATAGATATATAGATATATGTGTGTGTGTGTGTGTGTGTGTGTGTGTGTGTGTGTGTGTGTGTGTGTGTGTGTGTATGTATGGACATGCTAGCATTGATATCCACAACATATTGCAAATATTTGTGGTTTTACAGGGCTATTGCTGATGTGTTTTCCACATATTACTGACATGTTCTGTTGAGTTTGTCTAGCTGCCACACAAGTGCATTGTTAATGCAAATGTATCACTTTATGGACAATTTTTCTTTGGAATATGATTTTACAGTATCTAGATGTAGTTACCCTGACATCGATGATTATTGCTGTGTCTGCATTGTTTTGAGTTATGTTCTTTAGACCTGGATTCATTTGCATATTTATTGACTTACCACAAATCTTCACAGAACTCAGCACAATTTGGCAAATTCCTCAAACTTTTTGGAATCTGGTGCATTTTAAATGAATACCACTGTGTTCTGAGATTCAATGTTTGCTCCTTCCTGCCACAGTTTTTGTGAGCCCATGGGGTTAGATTACAACTTTACTATTTATCTATATGTTTTTGTATGGCCCTATGATTCCACAGTAACTCTATTCATTGCAGTTACTACAACTTTTTATTTCTGACATTAATTTGGTTACATATTCATGATGTGCTTACAGGACTAGTAAGTCTTAGCACTTTTTGAATCTGATGATGTCATTTTTTAATGGTAATTTTAAGGATAAGCACATCCTTTAATGTAACATGTTGCAATCCCTGTTAATAGGGAGAGAAATAGCAGAGATATTTCTTTTCAGTTGCTACACTGATCTGCATTTCAGCATGGTCACCAAACTCAAGCCTATTAGGGAAGGTGGACATATCCCGGGTACATTGACTGGCTACCCAATCATCTTTGTTTTTTAAATCTAAATTATTTACAAATTTATGATATTAATCCAATTATAATCTTTCTTCAGCTATATCTCTAATCATACTATTAAAAATACAATAAGACAGCCTTCTCTAATTTAAAAGAAAATCTAAAACAGTAATTGGCCAGATGCAATAAGACAATATACCCATTTGTGTCATGACTGCAGTTCAGGTATAAAGTCAAGTTGTCTGAAAGGTTAGTTTTGGTGGATCATAAAATACAGTTATTTGTACTGTACTCGCTACATCAGTAGGTTTTTATAGATTCATAGATTCATAGATGCATAAATTGTTACTATGCTAATGATGCGGAGGGGCTTTCTAAGCCTAGCTAAGTTATCACAAAAGAATAATGATGTCCTTTATATGAATAGGACATTGAGAGTCAGGAATTTATAAACTATCTCTGTCCATAAGAGACATGAGTGCCAGGCCCAGGGTACCTTTCTTATTCCCCATCCATTGGTCTATATTACACTTAAATTGGATAATAGACAAACTTAGGTTCCCATGGACAGGAAATCTGTTACATAGTAGTGAAAGTCTCTGCAACACATATCTGTCTCTCCAGCTTGTTATGTTTAAGTCACAGACAAAATACAGGTCCGTAGACCTTGTATTTTTAGTTCTCTTTGGCTTAAAACCTTGTAGGAGATTCATAAATCTGGGGTTTGTGGATGACTTGTAAACCAGACATAGAGGATCCCTTAGCAATCCGTAGGAGGCTGAGTAGAGGGAAAGGGGATTACGTCACTCTGCATAAGGCACGCTTGTTATGCCTTGTATTCTTTTTGTAAGGAATGTTTGAGGCCACTCTAGTTGCTGCATATTCCTGGTCAGGTACATACCAATGGAATCATTGTACTCTATGATTGGTCTGATAAGGGTGGAGTACAGTCGGATAATGACCTTTTTGGACCTAGATGCAGTGTCCTTACTTTTAAGTTGCATAACATGAAAGGATTTCCTCATCACTGTGGCCACACACTGGACAAAAGTAAGGCTACTGTCTATCTGCGTTCCCAGATCTGTCATCACTGGGTTGACTCTTAAGGGCATATTATCAACATGGGAATTAGCCGAGATGGTGGACTTCCCAAAGGGTACAATTATGCATTTCTTAGTTCTGAGTTCAAGACCATGGCTTTGCACCATTTGTTAGTCAGAAATAAACTTTCTTGAAGAATGCTAGTGTCTGCAGGGGAGTTGATAACTCCCAATCTTCAATCATCTGCAAACATAGTCAGTTATAAACCTTCAGCATTTGCTTCCATTTCAGAGATATAGATGCCAAAAAGGAGCAGGCCCAGTACAGACCCCTGGGAGACTCTGCTAGTGACTTGTCTCTTGGTGGAGACGGTCTCACTTATTTTGACCCCCTGGGTCTTATCATTGAGCCAGTTTGCTATTGGGTAATAAAAGGGTTTGCACCTAAATTACTGAGCTTGGCTATAATGCCTCAGTGGGATATTGCATCAAAAGTCTTGGCCAGGAGAAGGTAACTTTGTGCAATCTTACCTTCATCCAATGCTTTGGTAACTCAATTTTTCCCTTAGATCTTGCTAGTTCTCTTCTCTCTTGCACTTTAATTAAGCTTATTTACCTAGAACTTCATCAGACTTTTAGTAGCAATTATTGTAGCACACAAAGATGCTATCAGCACTAAACATCCTATAAAGAAACAGCTCAAGTACTTATTAATGATGACCATCCTTCCTGGCATGTCTAAAGGTCAGTTCACTGTGATTTCTCCTATTAACCTGGTGAACTTGGGCATTCTGAGGCAGTGTAGCAACTGCCTCATGTACACAGACAACCCTCTCTTCTTACCTCCCAACACTCAGACTTGTGAGAGATGCACTTATATCTCCAAATTGAAAGCCATGCACTCTCCAGCCAAGACAAGAATAGCTGGTCAAGACGAGAAGGTCAATACCCGGACCACACCACATGGAACACATAGCCCTCCAGAACACCCACCATCACAGCTCTCACACAAAAACACAAACCACACACCCACCTTTGTGGAGGGTCCCAATAGAAATCTACCCAAACAGCAGAGACCTCCAAGGCAGAAACTCACTTGACCACCTCAACACAGCACAAATCACAAGAAACAAAGCTCACCTACATGGTGTGCCCCACTCCCCAACCTAAGCCTGTAAGGCAAAACAGCTTGCCCAATACACTAATCATAGGTGACTCAATAGTGAGGCACACTGATGTCCCACTCACCAGGTTGAATAAGGAGAAGGTAACAGTCAGTTGTCTATCAGGTGGCAGAATCCAACACATAACACATGCACTCAGGTTACTCCACAACAAGTACAAGTATGACTCTGTCATTGTCCATGTGGGTGTGAATGACCCGAGACACACCTCCCTGGACTACATGAAAAGAGACACGATGGAATTCTTGGATTAAGTGGCCCAGGCAGGTATGACCCTAGCCCTGAGCAGCATCCTGCCATCACCCAGAATGATACCACAGTACAAGCAAAAAATGATTCACTTTAACAATTGACTAAGTTTCTGGTGTCATTCTAAGGGGATCCAGTATCTGTCTGCTTAGGATGACATGATAGACAGACCTTGATGGTTTGCCAGAGATGGCCTGCATTTGTCACCCCTGGGTTTCGGGTACTGGCTAAGGTTATTGCCACTCCTATAGTCCACTTTTAGACAGTGTTCCAAAGACCAAACTGCCACCATAACTGCTATAAATAAATGCAGTCTGAGGGTCATGCTGGTCAATGCTAGAAGTCTAAATCTCAAGATACACTCACTTGAAGCACTCCTCAAAATGGAGAACATTGACATTTGTGCTATAACGGAGACCTGGTTTAAAACAGCAGAAAGCACACCTGCACTACCAGGCTATAACTCATTTCACACATGTTTGCCCCAGAACATGGACCAAAGCACCAAAGGCAGTGGTATCTCCATATTCATAAGGAATATGCACACCTCCAGACTGATAGCCCAGCATAACGCATCAGAGATACTTCAGGTACATCTAACATTGGGTAAGAAGGCAATTCAGGTCATAGCCTGCTATAGGTCCCCAACCATGTCCCAAGACTCTCATGCCATGTTCTTATGCACCCTGGAATCTATTAGGGTCCAACCCAACACTCTCATACTGGGTGACTTCAACTACCCCTCCATCAACTGGGAAAACTACTCTTGCACCAATACACTGGCCCAACGCTTCCTGGAATTCATCAATTCCAATGCCCTGGACCAGCGCATTCTTACACCCACTAGAGGAAACAACATCCTTGATCTGGTCATTACTAACATGGCCAACCATTGCTCTAAACCAATAGTCAGTTCCTCCCTGGTTAGATCCGACTACAAACAAATTCACCATGGAAATCCACATCTCGTCTACACCTCCCACAAAGGTAACCACCATGAAAAACTTCTCTAAAGCTGAATTTGGGCTCCTAAAAACAGAGGATGTTAACTTCACAGCACCCATGCAAATGGAAAATAGTTGCACGACTGCTGAATCATACTCCGATGCACTGTATGAACATGTACATAAATGCATGGAACTAGCCATATCCAATAGAACCAAGACACTCTCATCCAAAAAAGGAAGCCAATCCAGTGGTCCCCTGCCATTAATAAACTGTACAACATAAGGAAGAAACTGTTGCAGAAAAAGGGGAACTCCCAAGACTGAAACAACTCCCTTATTAGCCTCAAGGAAATGTTGAGGTCCCTAAACAAAACCTGTAAAGCCAACTATGAAAGCAGAATTGTTGCAGACACTAAAAGCAAACACAAAGCCTTCTATAGTTATATCAAGAATCTCCATGGCAATACCCAGATTTGTTCTGAGCTACTGCACAATGGTACCTCCTATACTGAGCCAACAGATACTGCTAACATACTGGCCAACAGATTCAGTGCCAACTTTACCCCTCCTCCCAAAGGACCATTCACAATACCAAAAGAATGCCAGGCACCCAGCATTACTGCAGCACAGGTTAAAGCTGCATTGTCCAAAGCCAAGGATACAGCTTACATGGGACCTGACAATATCCCTGGCTGTGTTCTACATGAACTACAAAGTGAACTGGCACCACATCTGTGTGCCCTGTTCACTCACAGCCTCACCTCAGGCTTTGTCCCTACCAAATGGTGCACTGCTACAATCATCATTTTCCATAAAGGGGGAGTGACTACAGACCCTGGAAATTATTGTCTCATTAGCCTGACTAGTCTGATATGTAAGGCTATGGAGCACATTATCATGGACCTAATTAACAAAGATATAGGGTATATACAAACTCTAGATCCCATGCAATTTGGTTTTGTGAAAGGTAGAACATGTCTGCTCAACCTGGTTGACTTCTTTGAGGCAGTCACCAGAGCTGTGGATGAGGGTAAGGCAGTTCATACAGCCTACTTCAATCCGGCCAAGGCCTTTTATACCATTCGTCACTCAGGAATTATTGATAAACTCATCAAAATAGGCATCAACCCCCATATCATTAGGTAGTTTGCAAACTGGCTCACAGATAGAACTCACAGCATGAAAGTAGCAGACTCCAAGTCAGCCTGCCGACCAGTCACGAGTGGAGTCTCACAGAAATCTGTCCTGGGTCCTCTCCTGTTTGGCATCTACTTCTCAGAAGTTCAGACCAACACGGAGGGACTCTGGCTGACCAAGTTCGCTGCCGACTGCAAGCTCGGAGCGATTATTAACTCCCCAAGTGATGTAAACATCCTACAGAATGGCCTCACTGAGACAAATTACTGGTGTTGAAACCATGGCCTTAAGCTTAATGCCAAAAAATGTTTTGTCATCCCATTTGCAAAAAACTCAGTTCCCACTAATTACCACATTGATGGGAGCCCACTGAACACTGAAGGCATTATAAGAGATCTGGGGACACAGGTTGAGAGCAATTTCTCCTTTGACCACCACATTGCCACTGTAGTCAGGAAGCCCTTCTATGTGGCACATCTCATTACCAAGGTATTTGCATCCTGGAAGAAAGAGGTCATCATCTCTCTCTAGTCTTCCCGCATTAGATCAATCATATAGTATAATGCCCCATTTGGCACGTACCTCACTAGACATCTGCAACAGCTGGAGAGTCCACAAAAGTACCTCGCAAAGAGGATCCTAGGTCTTAAACATGTCCTACATGGACAGAGTAAAAAAACTCCAGCTTTTCTCTCTCTCATATCATCTACTAAGAAGCAATCTCTGCTTGACTTACAGAGCCATGTCTGACTCAGCTCTGTTAGAAATGCTACAGATAAAGAAATCCCAGTCCCTCAGCACCACACACTCCAGAGCCCTCAACCTCACTACCACAATCAATAGAACATGCTGGAGGGGCAGGCTCATAACACAGAGATTGCCCATGCTCTGGAATAAACATCCCCTACACATCAAGCAGAGCAGTTCACTGGCCCTCTTCAAGAGAAATTTGACGAGTTGGTGGGAAATTGAAAGTTCACCCCAGGGATCACTCCAGTGGCTCTACTTAATAATGGCACTGGTAACTAATGTCGGGTGGCATGATGCCAGGGCACTTCTATGGGCTAGGCTTGTAAAGGGTCCAGAGCCATTAGCCTGGTACACACCTATAAACCTATGAACCATCTCAAAAAAGTCAACCAGATTTAATAGGCATGACCTCCCTTTAATAACATCAAACTGTGATAGGTCAAGTGTTTGCAGGTTTCCTATGTCCTCATTTATCATATGTGTGATGATTCTTTCCATGGCCTTACATATGAGGGTTGTAAGATTGATGGGCCTGTAGTTACACAGCGCAGGTCATTCTTTCCTTTGTGCAGGGGAATAACTGTAGACAACTTCCAGTCACTGGGCACAAAACCTGAATGAAGTCTTCAGCTGAAACATGATTCAAGGGGAACAGAGAGGTCATATTTCATGCTATTTGTTAAACATCCCAGAATGTTGTTAGGGCCCATCGATGGAGTGCTTTTGCCCTTGGAATGTGCATTGATGACCTTTTCTCTAGTAATGGTTGGGGGGTATTGTGGTATGCAGCATTTCCTTTGGACTACCAGGATGGGAGTGGGGTGAGAAATTTGAGCTGAACTTGTCAAACAAAATGTTGGCATTTGCCTTTGGTTCAGTGAGGATGATGCCATTTACAATAAGTTCTGTACATTGTTGTGTATTTCCCCTAAGGTTATGGATATAGCTGCTCTGTGCTTGTCCTTTGCCTGAGAAGCAATTTTTACTTCAGTTTTTGCCTTTGATGTATTAATTAACCTTTTAGGCTGCCTGTTTAGATTGATCATTGGGCTTTTACTATCTCTGGCTTTGTTCTTCCTATGCTTGGCCAAGATTTTTTTTTCCGTTGTTGTATAACAGATTGATATTGTGATTCCATGAGGGTGGTTTAACTTCTGAGTTTGTCTTATTCTTAATATGAGTAGGCTATGCCTGCACTATACAGCTGTCAATATGGCTATACATAGATTTTGTAAATAGCTCAGCATATACTATGGCATTTACTGGGTTTGGTGGTGCTTGACATTTAGCCAAGGTGTTGCTTAGTAGAGAGAGGTTAGCACTGCAATACTTCTTAAAGGTTTTTGATTTGCCTGGATCCATGGATTTAATTTTTATTTCAAGTAATACTGCCTTATGGTCAGATCTGATGAGTGAAGACTTTACATTGGGTGGTGAACATCAGCCTGTCATGCTCTTGAGTACAAGGTCAAGTATGTTTGTATCCCTGGTAGGAGAATGGAACAACTGTTCCAGGATTTTGGTATTAACAAGGTTTAGGAATCACTGGGCTTGTGCATTAGAATTGGTGTAGAATTCCCTTTCTATAGAGGGGTATTTGAGATCCACCATGGATATCATATTGAGTTAAACAATGAGGGACTCTAGTACATTGAGATAGGTAGTACAGGTTACCTAGGATATGGAAAAGTGACCTACAGGTTGCAAGGATATGGTATGACACTCTGTTTATGACGAGTTGCACATGCATGAGTTCCAATGGGTCATAAACTGTAGTCTGGATGTGAGACTGGTTTTAATATAGACTGAGACTCCTTCACCTTTAGGTCCCTCCTGTGCAGTAGCTGGTCTAAAAGTGTCAAAGGCATTATAACCTTGCATTGCTGGGGTACTCTCCACAACTTTAAAGCATGGGTCTGTTACTACTCAGATGTCTACACTCTCCAGGGAGAGGAAGGCTTGCTGGGAGTGGAGTTTCTTGTTAAGACTTCCAGCATTGGGCAGTATCACGCTCAGATATTCCTTCATAGGTTCAGTGAAGTTGGTAGGTTTGTCTGTTTGGCATTGCCTAAAAAAGGCACTATGGGGGGTGGAAAAGATCTTTGTCAATATCTGAAAGTGTATAGAGCATGATTGCAGACAACCCCTGGCAAAGCAGGATAGTCTGTCAACCATGTCCTTCCAGGCCATCAAATATTGTACTCCCATGGATTGACACCAGAAGCTAACCCAATTATTAAAATCAATCATTTTCTGTTAGTAACAAGGCATCATCCTTCAAGAAAGTAGTATGCTGCTCAATACTTGTCTCATATCTACCTGAGACAAATAATCAGTCAACTCAATCATGTCTCCCTTCATATAGTCAAGGGAGGTACATCACAGGTCATTAACTCTCACATGGACTATGACAGAGTCATATCGGTAACTGTGGTTCAATGACCTGAGTGCCTGTGTGACTTGAATCCCCAGAAAGGCAGCTAACCATGACTCTCTCTCTTTACTCAGACTGGTGAGGTGGCATCTGTGTGCCTCACTACAGAATCACCAATGACCAGGACATTTGTCTGTGTGCTGGTTTGCCTTAAGGGCTAAGCAGTAGAAGCACTGGCTACATTGTTACTATGTGTAGTTGTGGGTGGTGTTTTAACAGATTGCTTACATGATGGCTGAGGACACTTACTTTGATTGTACTGTGCAGGAGGTCTTAATGTTTTAGGAAGGTTAACTGTAAGTGCCTTAGCATAAGTAGTCTTATGTGTAGGGTCTTTACCCTGTGCATCAGGCATGGTGCAAGTGTCACTGACAACTTCTATATGATTAGTTTTGGTTGTATGAGAGAGTTTGGCTTCCAGTGTTACAACTTTTGCATACTTTATCTGTTTTATTAAGTATAAGTGGATTGTCAGTGTATATGAGGCAATTGCTACAGTGCCTCAGTATACCCATCTCAACCAGACTGGCAACAGATTAACTCGGGAAGTACATATCCATGGCTACTGATCTACTAGGGAGGAGAGCGAGAGAAATCCAAATACTAGAAAAGTGAATAAGACAAGGAATGTGATGAGCAATGCTCAACTATGTGCAAACTAGATGCTCTAGCAGTTAAAAAAATCAGTCTCAACATTAATGCCACAAGAGTGTAGACCACAAACATCCTAATGCAAAATAACTGATTTGTTGCTTAAGTGCTTAAACCAGAACTAAGACACTTTTAGAATACAAGATACAATAAGCCTTCAACCTGCAATTACCAGCTCAGAAGGGTGGGAGCTACCCTCTCCTCTCACATAAGTGTAGACCACAAACCTTCTTAATATAAAATAACTAGCCTGGAGCCCAATCACTTAAACCAGAACTAAGACAATTTTAGGATAACAGACACAATCAGCATACAGCCAGCAGTTCCCATCTCATAAGGGTGTAAACTCCCTATCTTGCTATGAGAATGTAGACCACAAATCTTCCTTATGTAAGATATGCAGTTTGAAGCCCAAATGCTTAAACCAAAAATAAGAGGCTCAGAATAACAGTTGCAATGTAATCATGCTACTAACAAGCAGTAATAAATGAATAGATTAAATGCAACTGAGCACTTAAAGTAGGAAGAAAATACAGTAAAAGTAGATGTATAAAGTGTGACTGGTTCAATGTACTCTTGTACTAGGACTGAAAAGCCAACTTTCAGTCTGCTTGATACTGATAAAACTTTTGTAAGTCATCGACTCCTCCCATTTATCCTTCTACATGTTGGCTCAAACGCACGCACAGTAAGCCTGTCTACAATTCAGAAATCTGTTGGTGGGACTGGATCTTTCTGTGTTTTTGTTTCATTTTTCCATGTTTTGTTTTCAGATTCAAACTTACAACAAAATACAGCCTTTAACTGAAATGACTTCACAGTTCAATTGCTTTTAATGTGGTTTTGTGCTTATAAATTGATTACTCTTTGCAATTACATGGAAGTCCATGTACCCTTACAGATCATTTACCCAGCTTCTGTACAGAATACATGGAATGGGATTTCACAATACTCTGCCTGTATACAGTTACTTTAAATGATATTTTCCCTGGGATTCATTAAACTCCGTGAAGGGTTTACGTGTTTGCATGGTGATGCACAGTGAGCAGCAGCGTTAATTACATATTCATGCTGCACACAGCATTCAAATGTAAATAAGCTTGGTTTCATGGCTGGAAATAATGTTGCCAGCCAGGAAAGCATTTTAAACAACATGGATAGCAAACTTGGTTACTTCAGAGCACAGTAGGTTAGCGGGATTGCGGGGAATGCCACAGTGATTACAAGGGCTTAACATATAGTTATATATATGTTCCAAACACAATACAGGACAGTGTATACAGTGAAGAATACTGTGATATCTTACTGCAGGTATTCTGTACAGAAGTTGTGTAAATGATCTGTAAGGATACATGGACTTTCATGTAAAATAAACACTCAAAGGGAAGTGTGTACTGGATAGGGACACAGATGAATTTTAGGAATGAACACAGAGAAAAAAGACAGGTGAAACAACCTAATGTACAGCAGATGAGGGCATGTCAATGGAAGACAGTTGTAGCAGAAACATCAATCACATATCAATATGGTACAGTACAGACTGCACAGTGAATATGTGGATTATGTGGCTGTCAGACAAGGTGACATAACAATGGGGAAGATGCCTTTGTGAGATAAGCATCCTTGCATGAACAACACTGAGGATATCTATCACTTATTTGTATACAATTGGGGTAGGGTGCATATTGTGAAGCTGTGTAAACTGATTTGCCTGCATATGAATATAATCTCAGCAGAGGTCTCCAGCACGTGGGACACAGGTAAAGGGTCATGGACAACAGTACAAGAAGCATACACAATCATAGACAATATCAGCATGATACTACCAGTAATCCCATGTCTCTGACATAGCATATGTGATTTTGAGTGATCAGAGATGGTTCTGCACAAACACACTTGTACAGCTATTATGACAATCTATGAGGGTAATCAAGCACACAGTCCTGATACTGTAACACTGTAACATCTGCTGGAGGTGTTAGGAGGGACACTGCTGTACCTGTATGTGACATTATTATCAATACAGGCTAGTTGACTGGTATGCATGGCATATGTGTGTGTGTGTGTGTGTGTGTGTGTGTGTGTGTGTGTGTGTGTGTGTGTGTGTGTGTGTGTGCGTGTGTTTATATATATATATATATATATATATATATATATATATATATATATTCACACACACACACACACACACACACACACATATATATATATATATATACACACACACACACACATATATTATATATATATATATATATATATATATATATATATATATATATATATATATAATACGTATACATATGTATATATATATATATATATATATATATATATAATATGTATACATATATATATATATAGAGAGAGAGAGAGAGAGAGAGAGCACAATCTACACTGTCACAAATGTTGCCTATGCCATGAATGTTGTCAAACAGCTATGTATGTGTTGTGTGCATCACTGGAACATGTACAGGTGCCACACATGCATCTGGTGTAACAACCTAATGAGGGTTCTGCATCATCAGACAGTAATGTTTGTGCAACAAACAGAGTACCTAAGTATGACCATTAAGATGTGTGACAGCTCACTGTGTCAAAGGTGGTACACTTCAGTTACACATCACTGGAAGATGTGTAGAGATGTACATGAAGAAGGATGTATTGTACTCAGTTATTGGTGTGTATTATAGTCTTTGATGTGGATGTCCTTCACATAATCACTGATTGTGTTATGTACTAGGAAGTAGTCAGCAGTGTGGTCACATCCTAGTGGGCGTTTCACATACTATTTCCCCCAGGACACAGGTCACATACCTATTGGTTTGATTATAGGATGTGATATCTAAATTATCCATGGATTGCACATTTGTTTCCATGACATAAGAGACCCACCCCCATGTTTTTGTTTCATTGTAGATGATGTCATGGCTGTAGCAGCAATCTTTGGTGTGTGTTGATATTGACTGTATTATACAAATATCACACTTGGACTCGATGATTGACTACAATCTGTAGTCCTTCAGACAGCTGTTTGTTCACAGGATGTGTATGCCATCTGTGACTTCTGTGACTTGAATAATAGACAGAAAGCAACCTAGCAGGCAGCCCTGATGTATGGACCTGATCACTGGAGTTGCGGTATAGGTCACTTCACACATGTCAACATATTTAAATGCCACGTATGTGATCCATGGATCTACATCAGTTTTTCAAAGGTTCATTCCCGCAAACCTTTGTTCATTGAACCATATACAGTGAATGTTCACTTCCCCGAACATTCATGTCAATGAATTACTTTCCCATGGAAAGTAACAAGTTGCCCAGCATTCAGACCATCACACAAAGCACAGTATTTTATACCCACCCAAGTGGGGGGCTGTGTTCCCCACCCCACAACTACGTATACCAACTCTGAGATTGCACTATAGTAGGGATAAGGGCAAATTTCTAATGCTGTGCAACTTCTTACTTTCCCTGGGAAATTTATTCATTAAACTGAATATTTGCTGCATACGAATTCATGAATAAAGGTTTGTGGAAATGAACCTTCCATAAAGTAATATAGCCCTATGTTCCACTGGTCTACCCACTTGGTGATGTAAGTGTTTATGGCCATATCTGACAGTGCTGATTGAATACCTCACTGTGGATGTGTGTCAAATGCCTTGGGTTTGTCAAATTCAAAAGGATGATGGTGTCATCATGCATGTCTTCGATGATCTCTTTGAAGACATCTAACAGATGTAATAGACATGATATATCATTAGCAACTCACACAGGTCTTGAATATTACTACTGTCCATTTAAAAAAAGTCTATGATGACATGTTGGTGTAACTCACAGATGAGGAGAGTCAGGATGCGGCTATACATCATGCATTGCATGCTGCCCCTCCCAACTCAGTTGGATGCATATTAATGCACACCCTTCTACAGGAACATAGTCTATGTGGAGGGTGTGTTTAGCTGTGTATTCACCCATGTCAGGAAGGTGTATGTGCCATGTCATGCTATAGGTGAACTCTGATGTTGTCACAGCCCATTGATTTGGTGTGATAGGGCTTGATGAGGGAAGACAGTGCATACTGAATATCTTGTTCTGGCCTAGGGTTTTGACACAATCCCCCACACAGGTATGATTAAGAAACTCTCCCAGCTGGCTATTAACCCTTATGTCACTAGATGGGTAACCAACTGGCTCACCAACAGAACACATACTGTGAAAGTTGGTGAATCAACCTGTACCAGTAGTGCTGTCACCAATGGTGCACCCAGATATCTGTGCTTGTCCCTTTACTGTTTGGAATCTATCTCTTGATAATTCAGTTTAAAGTATACAGCCTTTGGCTTACCGTGTTTGCTGATTATTGCATATTGAGTGCAATCATTGAGTCCACCAATGATGACAACATACTACAGGAGAGGGTAACACAGATAAATGATTGGTAACAAAGCCACATGGTCTGCAAATAAATACAAAAATGTGTCTTTATTTTGTCCTTCTGCAAAGTGGAATTCCATGCTAATTACAGCATTAACAATAGTCTCACTATGCAGTCAGCACACATACAGAGTAATGAATGTGAAAATATACAGCTGCTGCCTAGTTGTTCCTGGGGCAGCAGTTGTAAGCTAAGTGCAGTTGTACAGGTGAGCATAGATTATAATCTAGTTATTGTCAAGCCTTTTTTTACTGATGTTCCACTTTACTTTATATATAATTTAACAGTAGAAAAATACTGACACATAGGAATAACTATCTATTACATGTGCATTGAGGATACACAGGATATCAGAGATATATTATATGTGTAACTATGAGTATCAGTATAGTTATGGTTCTATAATTACAAATTTATTTTCTGAACATTCATGTCATACCCATACATGGTTAAACACTCAACTCCTTAATGTATATTTATAATTAATAAGCAGGTCTGACAATCTGCACAGTAACGACTGTACAAAAATACACTTGTAACCCAACCTTCTTTGTGGCAACTGGTATATGTTAATACTCACAATACAGGTGAGCCAGAGTTCTAGTACAGTACACTCCCAATTTTATTAAGGATTGTCCACTCAGTTTTATAAAATATAAAACAATATAAACATAATTATAAATAACAATACATCCACCTACTGTGCTGTGCTAAGGAAACAAGATAAGCATAGCAAAGTATGTAAATTCTGTTCCTTACCTCCTGCAATTGTAACTAATTTTACCATAGTTCATGGTAAATGTTATCTAAGTATACTCTAGCCAGGACTACCAGCAGCCATACTCTACTACCTTGCTCCCCATAATTTTAACTTCATCCTAGGTCCTAGTTTCTCCCACTTTGCTGATTATCCTCTCACTCAGTCCCATCTGTTCTCTCTTCGTGGTATCGTTGCTGCTATTCTAGTGTTCACCCACTAGATGGCAGTACTTGCCCACTATTTCGCTTGCTGTATTCTCAACTAGTATCAAAGTGCTTCTCCCAACTACTTACCTGTAACTTCCACATTCTACACATCCCAGTCTCACTGAACTGTTCTCCTTTTTTCTCCCTCTCTAACAACATATTGTCCCTTACCTCCGGTTTACCTTCCTGGAACTTTCATTCAACATACACTGATTGTTTTTCTCATTACCCCTATTCTCTATTGGTCTTAATCTGACCTGCTTTGTTCGCCCTACAGCTACCCTACCCCCAATTCCCACACACCACCAGTAGTTCTAAACTTATACTTCCAAACCACACCCCTTCCCTCTCACAACCAATCATATCATCCTTCTCATTTATGTCACCTGACCAAGGTTAATTACACCTCTCTAACTTGATCTATCTTAACCCCTCCCCTTACACACAATACCTCTAGTTAAAATCACTCAAGCTGCAAACACTACCTTTCCCACTACATATTAAACTACTGCTTATTGTCACTTTCTTACCTTTTCTAACTGCATCATATCTACTAACCTCCTATGAACACTTTGAATACTTCCAATTCTACTACCCTAATAAGCAAACAGGTATAATACCACCAACAATATCCCAGTCACATAAAAATATTACATCTCTACCTACATACATACTTCCAAGGTATCACAGATTAACCCATATTAAATATGCCCATCTAAAACCTAGAAAAATGTTGAACCAACAACATGAAATCCACAACCCTTGTCATAAACCTCAACTATTAACTGATGGTGACATACATCCCAACCCTAGCCCAACACACTCTGTTAATACTGAATGCCAAAGCCCTAATCCGTCTATCTGGCTTACCCCACCCAGACTCCCTAACTCACTTTCTATAGCTCATCTTAATATACGTAGCATAAATAACAAAGTTGCCCACCTCCATGCTCTCCTGGATGTCCACTCCTTTGACATCTTATGTTTATCAGAAACATGGTTAAAACCTTCAACTATAGATAATGAAATCTTACCACCCAGTTACAATATCCTAAGAGCAGACCGCAAAGTCAAAAAGGGAGGGGGAGTTGCTATTCTCTATAAAGAAGGATTACAAATTTCCATAGCAGACTGCCATCTACCTATTGACAATAATGCAGAAATCCTCAACACTAAACTTCAACTTAACACTAGTAAATCAATAATTATAATTTGCATCTACCTACCTCCTGGCAATAACACCTGTACCGTTGAAGACATCCTTGCTGGACTCTCTTCATGTTTCCCCCAAGAGACTATAATCTAGGTGACTTTAATTTTGACTGGAAGAATGGCACATCTGATCAGCCAGCTTCCCATATTAACCTATATGGATTTTCTCAAATGATTAACTCCCCAACCAGGATTAACAAACCCAAAACAAAGAGAGTACATTAGAATGGATACTCACAAATAATCACCAACAAATGTATAAGGCTGGAACACTTCCTGCTGATCTAAGTGACCATTCACTCATCTTTATAATTAGGCATAGGACTGCTACTCCTAACCCTACCACATATAGAAAAATAAGAATCAATAAAAACTTTAATCCTGATTATTTCCAAACTGAACTTAAAGCATGTGATTGGTCACCCATAAAACACCTCCCTCTAGAAGATGCAGTAAATTACTTTAATTCTAAATTCTTAACAATCCTAGATGATCATGCACCAAAATGTACTATCAGAACTAAGTCAAAGCCAGCCCCATGGCTCTCTAAGGAAAGCAGGCATAAAATCCTACTTGGAAACAAATTCTGGGCTCTATGGAGATCCACTAAAAAACCCATAGACCAACTTATATTTAAACAAATGAGAAATGATACAAAAAGCCATACTCTTAGAAAAACATTTTTTACTGTCATCTCCAGCAGACAAACCAAAGTAATCCACAGAAATTCTGGACCAGCATTAACAGAATCCTTCTCCCAGGCCACTCCAGTACATCACCTCCTACAGGTGCTAATCCCAAAAATCCCAAACACACAGCAAATGCCTTTAATACCTTTTCCACAGAGGCCATCCAATCACTGGCCAATCAAATAATAGTTGATAGTCCTAATCTCCCAACTTAAGCTACTAACTCACTTCCTACATTCCACATGCAACCAGTCCCAATTCACCTTATCTGTAACCTGCTACAAAAACTTAAGCCAACAACCCCATCGGCAGACCAACTACCAGGAGAATATCTGCAAAAAGCTGCAAAAACTATAGTCTATCTGATATAAATCCTGATAAATAGAACCATAAAAGAAGGAAACTTCCCTGCCATCTGGAAAATCTCCCACATCATTCCCCTACACAAGGCTGGCAATTTTAATGAATATTCAAACTACCGTCCAATAGCATTACTTTCTCCTTTAGCTAAAATAATGGAAAGATGCATCCATAGACAACTACTAGACCACTTACTGCAAAACAATCTACTTGCAAATTGTCAGCATGGCTTTAGGCCATTCCATAGTACTACCACTGCTCTCTTATCATTCTCTGACAGCATCAATCATAACAAAAATGACAGTCTCTCCTTAGCAATCTTTATCAACCTTTCAAAAGCTTTTGAAATGGTCAACCACTATCTTCTTATAAATGTATTAAAATCTCTTTCTCTTGATACACTGGCTATACAATGGTTCCAATCTTACCTAAACAACAGACAAAAGGCTGTGATTTGGGACAACAACTTATCTTCCCATCTCCCCATTACCCGTGGAGTCCCTCAAGTCTATTATTGGCCCCCTCCTATTCTCAATTCATATAAATAACCTTCAGTTAGCAATCACTCAAGCTACCTGTATTCAATATGCAGATGATTCTACAATATTCTGCTCAGCTAAATCTTCATCTGAGCTGCAGTCCTTAACCCAGAAGATGTTTAACATAGTAGAAAGCTGTTTTTTACAACACTGCCTCCTCTTGAACCCCAAAAAGACAAAACATTTGCTCTTTACACACATCTGCAAGTCCACCCCAATAGACTTTTCAGTCCTATCCAATAATGGCACTATTATCTCCAGATCTAACCACTAAACTTCTAGGAATAACAATAGATAACAACCTTACCTATGAAACTCACATTAACAACACTATAAAAACTGTTAATAGGAAACTGAGCTCCCTTTATAGGATTAAACCATTCCTTACTCCACAAGCCAGAACTTCTATTATCCATACCCATTTAATCTCTACACTCCTCTATGCTTCACCCATATACACAAATCTAACAAAAAACTACCTCAATAAGCTGACAAACTCTTATAATAGCATTGTCAGATTTGCTACAGCCTCATCTTTCAGGACCTACCACTGTCATAATCTGAAACAGCTAGGCAGGTTAGAGCTAATAAATCAGCTCCACTATAACCAACTTACCATTTCTCATAAAACCCTCTTCCAACCAACTAAATCTCCAATACTTTCAAGCCTTCTTACCCCATATAAAAAACCTTATGACCTTATGCTCATTTAACAAATTACTAGTATCCACAAGTAAAGCCAGCAATATTGCTGGCAGCTCTTTGTTCTCTAATGCTGTTGGAAAAAACTGGAAACAACTTCCAAATGAACTGACATCACTGCCCTCTTTATCACTATTCAAACAAAAATTGAAACTTTACCTGAAAATACACTGGTTATGCCCCTGTACAAACCCAGACTAATCCAAAATATCGTTGCTATCATCTTCACTGATGACCTATTACTTCTTATCTTCTACATTTACTGTCAAGGACTGGTCCATATCAGTTCCTTATTCTATCCTAAATGAGCATGTTAAAAAAATAAATAAAAAAATAAAAAATAAATAAATAATTAAAAAAAAAAATCACAGATATACATTCTTGGGAATAGAGTTTCTAACAAATATATCTAATGTTTCTGTAATGTTTTTGTGTATTCAGCTGTTGAAATGTGATGTAATTATCTGTAAAACAACTTCTGTACCTGCATTTTATATGTTAATCATTTTATTTGGAGCTGATCTCCCCGGGCCTCTACTGAAACTGGACATATATCCAGATAGACTAGCCTGGTCAACAAATGTAAAATAAAATAAATAAATAAATAAAAATATTTATTGCATTGGAGCTCATATGAATTAATGTGTGGCTGCGGGTACACTGACAATTATGTTTCTGTAATTATAATTGTCTTTTCTGGCTGTGAATGGATGTCAGACTTCAATGATGCTCATACAGACATGAATGTATAAATTAGGACCTTGTCAGGTCACACTCCCATACCTGGTTAATCCCTCACTGTGTCATGTGTATTTTTTACATAATTAATGAGCATGCCTGACAAGCATTTCTTCTGTGGCAAGGATGAAAAGTCACCTATGTGGAAGAATATGTTTTGTTTATTTTGCATAATTTTGAATCCCAGATTGGACAAATTAATTTTATCAGTGTGTAAAGCCACAGCAAAAATGTGTCATATCATAGCATTTATGTCCTCAGTGCATGTCTGCAAAGTTAAAACAATTAACAGTTAAAACAGCAACCAACACATAAACGAATGGCAACTGTCAGATTAACCTTCCTACTTCAAAAACTGCTTTCCTATCTGTTTACAACTGTTGTTCCCTGCTTAACATTGCAAACTTGGCTGGCATGGTTGCTCAAGTTTGCGCACTAGCATTAAATGTGATAATACAAATTGGTAGGAAAACACTTTTAACTGTTCTTGTTTGACTTGAGCAGACATGTCTAGAGCTAGAAGGGAAGGTGCTTAATTTAGGACTCAAAGATGGGGTGTGGAGGAGTCCAGAATCTTTTTGTACTCCTTGTAAAGTGCATAGCCGAAGGCTGCTGCAGGGGAACTCTGCCAGGTCTCACTACAAATCTGAGGCTTTTAATAGTCTGAACAAGGCTGTCTCCAGTGCAACTGGCATTCCATGCACTGGACAGCAATGCAGGCACCACTATAATGACCTCACAAGGTGCAAGCAGCATTCACTCAACCAGTGGCTGGATGATTTTAGGACTGCTGACGTCCCACAATTGTGTAAGTATACAGATAAATACAGTTTAAATTAGACAGAAAGATGGATAGAGGCACGACTGGTATGCATAATGCTCTTCTCTTTTTCTTTCCTTTTAATTCTACAGCCATGAGATTGCAAGAAACAGGGAATCCCATGATGATCATTTAGAAAGACTTAGGGAAACAAGGCATATGTATGCCATACAACAAAAGTATTATTTTATTAAAGTATTGGCTTCTATACAGTAGTAGCAAATTAAACATTCGTATCCTAACTGTAAAACTAAGCATGCATGCTTCAGTCTGTAGCACAAGCCAACTGTAGGGGTCAATTGTAATACTGCATTCAATTGTGGGTTCAAATCCCACAAGTAACACATATATCATAACATTACTTATTACATAATTTCAAAAAGATGGGCATACATGCTATGCTGTTTAATTAATCTGCATTATTTGATCAAGCATATGTGCAGTATATGCATATCATCAGTTATAGTTGTTAAATAGTATACTTAAATGTAAAAGTAGAAATAAATTATTTATATTGTAATAATTTATTGTATGTCACATATGATGGTACTAATTATCTCTTTTTTTTCTTACCCTAACCCTTATCTCTTTTTTTATTTTTATATGTGTGGTTACACCATTTTGATGTCATCATTTTCTGACAAATCACAAAATACTAAACATTACAGGAAATTAGGCCAACCACTTTGGCTCAGCCTGCCCCTGTTCCAACAACTCTTTCACTGACGCCCAGCAGATATGAGACCAAAACTGGCTGTACTGCCTGTGCTGCCCTTCACTACCTGGGCCATCCACATCAGGTAGCATTACCCCAGCAAGTGGTGCAGTGGTACCATCTGGGAGTATTGGAGGAAGTGTGGATTTTGTCACTTGCCAGGAGATGCCAGCCATGGTGCATAAGGTCATGGAAAACACTAGTGTTGCATGCCTCAGTGAGATGGAGAAGATGCTCACTGGAATGCTGTGCAAACAGAAACATCAAGCACTCTAACAGCAAGCTGAGGAAGGAAACAGTGATGACAATTTTGAGGGTGAGAACTAGATTTTCACTGTCCCATGTTTGATGGGCATGGGCATCCAATCTCTTCCTATCTTGAATCATGGTGTCCCACCATCTGTTGTGTCCCTCACTGTCCCTGTCTCTTGTCTTGTTTATTCTGTTTGTCTGCATCTGCTTCCTCATCTACCCTACTTACCTGACCCAGAAATACCAACGTCCCTTACCCAATGCTCCTCTCTTACTGAAATAAAAAAAACATAAATTGGCACCTGTCCCCAAAAAAAAAAAACATATTGTCCCATACATAGCCCTCCACTTGGCACATTTGTCTTCTTGACACACTTTATTTAGTCCAATTGACTATACAATACAACATGCCTGAATTTTTGTCACCCATCTTTGTTAAGGTGACAGTCAAAATACAGCCAATATTCCACACATATTCATTTTACAGTGTTGCAGAAGTGGATATCTATGGTTCTTTCCTACCTTCTTCCTTCACATACATATGTTGCTTTCCCTTTGTTCTTCCCCTGCTTGCCCCCCATTTCACCACTTTCCTATCTACCCCATTTTCACACCTTTAGTCTGGTCAGAAAATAGAACCACACACCACACACATAAATAAGAAATCCCCAATGACGCCTTTCACTTTGTGTCCCCTATGTTTTAGTGGAGTTTGTCATCACACATCAATGACGAGCGATAATGCATTTCTCTTCACATCCAGTGGCATAGTGTGATGACCACCACGCAATGCTGCTTAAACCTGCTGTGGTAATAATACACAGAGTTAAAGTAGAATAAAGGCACTCATATTAAAAAAAGTCATTAAAAAAAATGTTTTTTAGTCTGATGACTGTATCAATATGTATCTTCATACATGTACTATTGACATAAATCACTTGTGTACTGTTTATATACATTACTTCACTGTAGTCATTCTCCTTCACATTTCAAATAATTATTACATGTAATTATTTAATTACATCATGAATACATATTTAAAATTATTAGATAAAGTTGGATTCAAACCCTCTATCATCTGGGCTCAAAACAAAACAAAAAAACAGTGCTCTTATTCCTGCTGCCACAGAGTCAGTTAAACAGATGGTGTGTTTATTGTGTTCAGTACTATCTAACATGCTGACTGCCATGCTTCTCCTTTTAGGGTGTCTGCATGTAGGAAAGCAAGCAATAGAAATCTCATAATTTTATCAATGAAGCAGAGGCCCATGTTTGTTCATAGCTTAACTACGTGCAAATGGGAAAGGCAGTATAAATACTTATTAATGTTGGACAACTTATGCTGAAACATTTCCAATATGAACTATTTATGAATACCATAGTATCTGTTAGCTGTGTCTACCATAGCGAGTATGGATAAACACTTCTCAAGTTCAAGTGAAAGTCCTTAAATGTGTATCTCACATGTGCAAACCCTTTGGCATTGATCACTCAAACTAGCTGCTTGGCACTGCCCTATGTAAAGTGCTCGTTAGCATGTATTACTTATGTTTACTGCACATTTAGCCTTCATCCTATTAAAATCCATGCAAACAAATACTACCAAAGGGACGGCACATTTTAATGACTGAACACATACTTATACTGTATCATGTGTTACCTGAACCCATGTACTTGAAACTTGATATCTCAGTATCTGTACCCAAATATCAACTAAACTAAAGAAATAAACAACAAAAATGCTTTTTACATACCATGTACATCTTTATACTGACAATATACATTCAGATTATCTAATACTTGCACTAATGTGGGCAGCAATTATTCACAAATATGAACAATCAAATATAACCACACAAATGTGTGTATTTGTATGTGAAATTTTAAGTATGTAATGCGCACAACATACTGGGAAACATGTCTCATTTCTGCTACATGCATTCCTGACAGTTGTTTCCATATGCTACCTGCACATCAGAAACACAACAGGAAATACTACATCCACACTTTGCACACCACTCTCATAACAGTATATATCAACCAGATCATATAATGATGATATCAACTATAAAGACAACTCTGTCAAGGCAAATACATACTTTAGTGGTTTTGCAATCATCACAAACGGTTTTCTGCAGATGGGAACAAAATAATTATGTGTGTGATAGATTAGTACAGCAGCCACATTATGTGTGTGTCTCTATGGATGTGTAAGTGTATGTGCATAGTCAGAAGAACACCATTCTGTATCCTACTATTATCAGTCTGGTACCATGCAGAACTTTAATATCTTGATAATCATACATGGCTACCCATCCATTTCATACAGGCCTCCCAATATCTTTTCCCAAGCATCCAGTGATGATGTCATCCACTATAAATTGTTCAGCAGCATTGTAAAAGTAAGACTTGTACCATAGCACTCTTATTAATGCTGAGTTCTTTAGTTAGTGTACTTAGTTAGCTAGGGGTTCTAATCTCATTCTGGTTAGCTTGTTTGTGTCTATACTCAGAAGAGTATAACTGTGTGTTGTATGGTCAGCAAAGCAGTCCCATGGTGTACAAATATTTTGACAGTTGCACATGACAACACATCTAGTTCATTCAGGCCTACAAACATCTTCTCTCAAACATTGAGTGATGATGTCATCCACTATAAACTGTTCAGCAGCATTGTAAAACTTAGACTTGTGCCATAGTGCTTGTGTTAAATACTGAGTTCTATTGCTGGTGTATTTAGGTAGGAGTGTTAATTTCACTGCAGTCTGTGTATGTGTGTGTGTGTGTGTGTGTGTGTGTGTGTGTGTGTGTGTGTGTGTGTGTGTGTGTGTGTGTGTGTAGTCAGAAGAGTGTAACTGTGTATCCTATAGTCGGCATTGCAGTCCCATTAAACACAAATGCTTTGACAGTTGCACATGCCTGCACATTCACTTCATTCAGGCCTCCCAATATCTTCTCTCAAACATACGGTGATGAAGTCATCCACAGTAAATTGTTGAGCGGCATTACAAAAAGTCTGACTTGTACTGTGGGGCTTGCGATGAATACTGCATTCTCTAGCTGGTGTACTTATTTAGATAAGGGTTCTAATATCACTTGTGTGTGTTTAGTCAGAAGAATGTAACTGTGTATCGTGCAGTCAGCATTACAGTCCCATGGAGTGTAAATATTTTGACAATTGCACATGCCTACATATCCCTTTCATTCAGGGCTCCAAACATCTTCTTTCAAATATCAGTTGATTTCATTCACTATAAATTGTCCAGCAGCAGTGTAAAAGGCAGACTTGTGTCATGGTGCCTGCTTTAAATGCTGAGTTTTCTAGCTGGTGTACTTAGTTAGACAGGAGTTCTTCTCTCCCTACAGTCACCTGGTGTGTGTCTGTCTATGTTCACTTGGCTGACATTCCAGAGACCATTTTACATTAGCATGTGGGATACTGCTATTACCATCTTCTTCTCACCAGACACTGCGGATGTCATCAGCTATAAAGTGTTGTCAGATACTGTAAAAGCCAGACGTGTGCAGTGATACTTGTGTTAAGTACTGTGCCTTATAAATAGGTAAGTGGGTGGGGTTATTCCTACTGTGGTCAATTGGTGTGCGCATATGTGTGTTTTCTCTTGGTTGCCATTCGAGAGACCATTTTACACCAGCATGTGGGACACTGATATTACCACCCACTTCTCAACAGACACTGCTGATGTCATCAGTTATAAAGTGTTGTTAGACACAAGAAAAGCCAGATTTGGGCATTATACAAACTTGACTTGAGCTGTGGCACCTGCATTTAGTACTGTGCTCTATAGCTAGTTAGGCAGAGGTTCAGATCTCACTGCAGTCAGTTGGCATGTCTATTTGTTCACTTGGTTGATATTCAAGTGACCATTTTACACCAGCATTTGGGACACTGCTACTATCATCCTCTTCTCACCAGATTCTGCTGGTGTCATCAGTTATAAAGCATTGTTACACATAAGCAAAGCCTGATTTGTGCAATGGCATAAGCTTTAAGTAGTGTGCTTTGCAAATAAGTAGGTAGCAGTTCTGTTCTCACTGAAGCCAAGTGTCTGTGTATTCAACAGTCACTATGGTGAAAATTTTAGAATGATATGTGAGTCCATGACTATGTCAGACCCTCCTCCAAACACTTCCATGTAACATACACTGATTATGTCATCCTGTATAACATGCACTCTGACAATATCCAAGACAAACCTTTGCTGTGGCAGTAACATTAACTGTTGTGGTTACTAGCTACTTTACCTACACATATAGGGGTTCTTGTCTGACAGCAGGAAATGTGTGTGTATACATACAACTATCAATTTTGAGACAATGTTTCATAGGGATGGGACTACACATCCATGTCCTACACTCCTCTCAACATGTTTTCCTCAGCATACAATGATGCTATTGTATTCCATAAAGTGCATTTTGACAGTGTTATAGTCAGATGTATGTGATGTTTCATTGCATGGCATTCATTTTCTATACCTACACTGGTGTAATGTTCAAATCAGGCCCAATTTACTGCTGTGTGTGCATGGTTGGTGGTACATTATGATCATTGCATGATCTTTGGAATCACTCTTCATTTCACTACCACTTGGGGAAACTTTCATATAACCCATGCATCCACCATCATCCTTTTTCTTTCTTGCAGAGGAGTAGAGGATGTCCTCATGTCAAATATGCATACACACATCATATAGCAGAGTCCTTCCAAGAGCAAGCTATCTCTAGACCACTGCATGTGTGTGTTTGCTAATTCTATCATGGTATGGTGCACATGTTACATATGGACAATGCCAGGATGTAATGCAATCCAACAAATATACACATATGCACAATAGAATTACGATCTTCCATAATATAGATACAGGGATTTTTTGCATGGTATAATAATGGCAAGGATTTCATGTGATGTTGGCCATTAGCCTAATAATGTCATATGACCCTATGAACAGTTGACATGTCAATGTTGCTGTTACTGACATGTGCTATATTGAGGTGTGGATGTACAGTATGGCTACAAAAGGGTATTGCAATCTGTGATGTGAGTTAATGGTGATTGCTGCCATTGCATTATATGCTACTATTATAACAGCTGTATTAATATGCCTCCTGAGAATTGTTGACACAGTATGGTATACTTTGATGTATATTGTTGGCATATTAGGAAATGTGTTTTTGTAGTGGAGCAGATCAACCTTCTACACAGTTCACATTCCGCCATCACAGTGACACTTGCAGTATGGTCCAGGTGTGCATGTGTCTGCACACCATTATTAAATGTTCTGTGACAGACATCAGTATATATTCATATTGGTTACATAGTCACATAAGTCTTATCTCATACTCATGTTATTATGCTGTGATATACACAACCAGTGCATCACAAGTTTTGATTCAATTGCAACCCTTTGGAATTCTTTGTATGTGCAGTTGTGTTGCTAGACCTAGGTGGTAGTCAGCAGCATCATTGTGTGACTATTAGCATTTGTGCCAGGAAATGCTCTGCTTGACCCACAAACAACTAATCTCTAATGTGTCCTGATATGGTATCAGGCTGCCCAGACACAGCTTGCCCATGAAACACATATAGACATATGTTGTGCAACTGATGTAAGTATGGTACATTGGCACATCTGTGTGCATAGTACCAGTGTATGGAATGTGATGAATGACCAAGGTTGTATTTGAAGGTCTTTTCACAAATCATTTATTCCAATAAATATGAAATGTTAAGGGGAATACACAACTAAGCACAGATATGTATGTGGATGCCACCAGACATAACCTAACTGGAGGAAATAGACAATCTGATAGCTGACAGATTATCTCACACATCACACTCCTGTCGCCATTAGCCATCTGCCAAAGTATACATGGAAGCATTACTCAGTTTTTATTCTAAGGTGGGCAGCTCATGTGCGTGCTCTCTACAGCTAATAACACAGAATGAATGGACCCTGGCAACATGACATGTTGCCCACAGCATGACTCCAAACATGACCTACCAGACACAATTGTATCCCTATTTCAACACAATCTGCAGACTTCCTATGTTCCCATAGAAGGGTGTATATCAGCATGCATCCTTCTGACTGGGGGTGATCACCTCCTGTTGCATGGAGTTATAGACCAATCCTGGCTCTCCTCATCTGTGAGGTAGACCAACAAGTCATCATGGACCTTCTCTAAAAGTAGACAGGTAATATCAGAACTGTGTACCAAACCCATGTGTGATTTGTTCAGGCTACATCATGTCTGTTACATCTGTTTGATGACTTCAAGAAGGTCAACAAAGGCAGACACAATGGCAACACTATCATCCTGCGTAACTTGACCTGGCCATGGCATTTGGCACAAATCCACACTCAGGTATTACTGAAACACTGTCACAAGTGGCTATAAACACCTATATCACCAAGTGGGTAGACCACTGGGTCATATGCATGACAGAAAAATATGATGAAGTTTGTGAAGTGACCTATATCTAGAGTCCAGTGAGCAGATATGTACCTCAGGGCTCTGTGCTAGGCCCTTCCCTGGTCATCATTTAAGTCTCAGACATCAAGACTGACTTACACATTCTTTGTTCAACCAGCTTTGTAGAGTACTGCAGATTGTGGACAATCATTGACTCAAAGTCTGCTATTGTTATTATACAGACAGTATCAGCACACACACAAAGGATTGCTTCCACAGTCATCGAGACACAGTAGTTGAACAAAAATCATGGGGGGATTAGTTCAATTATACAAGCAAATACACTAATTAATTATAATACAGATGGCATACCCCTATAAGCAGACCAAGTGACCTGTGTACTCAGGTAGATGGTATGCGGAACTTCTACCAGAGTGTGTCCACAGTGGTAACTGCACCCTTGTATGTAGCACAGCTCCTGATTATGTGTGGGGCATTTGCATCAAAGGGCATTATAGTTCCATAGTTATCATCCCTCATCACAGCAATAACTGAGTACAATGCATCCTTTTTCATGTACCTGTCAACCCATCATGCAGGGATGAGTTGCTCAAGTGCACTACATTTGTCACAGTGTGGTCCCACACGCACATTATCAAATCCAAAAAGAAAAAGAAAACTGGAAACACTCTAAAACAACAAATGTTTAATCCAGGTTCAAGTTCGCAGGTAAACACTTTCATCTTCAAGGCTTTTTCAGGCGAAATAAATACTATCAATTAAACAACATAACTTAAATACATTTTAAAAAGTCACATGGCTCTAATTACACCTTCTGATGCAGCATATTTAAATAAGGCTTTAAAGTAAAACTGTCATTAAGACCAGGTGGTACAAACGCTCTCATTCTTAAAATTCATCTCATCTCTTCATTTTCAGTTAAAAGTTTTATATTCCCACCCCACAATGGTCTATAAATTACTTTTAAAATCATAAACTTAAAACTATGTTGATCACCTTTCGCTATAATGTGTTTACTAAAAGCATTTGTAACTACTCTATGTCTAATATCACTGAGATGACAGGCTATACGCTCTTTAAATTTCCTGTTTGTCATGCCCACATAAAAAGCATCACATGTACAGTATTTAGTCTAACTACTCGTTGCATCTGAAGTGAGATATACTAGCATGCATGGATGCTGTGCGCATGAATGCTTTTGATCCAGTGGATTTTCCTCTTCTCCTCAATCAACCCCTGCCCGTGCCGAATCCGAGAATGAAGATGCAGAGTCAAGCGAGCAGAGTTATGAACGAGGATTCCAGCAGGTGTCCCTTCACGAGGAGCCAATTAACCAAGTAAATATGGTATTTAACTTATCCTCACATGTACTTACACAAGCAGAGCTATCTGTGCTTAACAAAGGATTGTCATTTGTACCAACTGCAGTATCAGACATTTCAGAAACATTGACTGAGGTTAAATATTTTATACGTAATTTATGTCTGAAAACATGTTTTCCTAATGCTGATGCTGGCTATTACGTAGCTAATGGTTTAAGACGAAGTAACACCTTTGTGCCATTTAATAATGTCCTCTTGCACGTTTTTGAAAAGATGGTAGAACAAGACATATATAATTTATATATGAAGAATAATGTACCCACATTTTACAGGTTAACTAAGGAAGAGAATGCTGCTAGTCAATCTTTGATAAATAATTCAGAACTTGTAATAAAAAATGCAGATAAAGGGGGAGGTATTGCTGTAATGAGTAAAGATTTTTATATGGAAAAAATTAAGCTTATGTTACAAGGGGATGAATATAGTAGCATTACAAGGAGTGAAGGTAATCACTTATTTCTCAAATTAAAGGAGGCATTGACTGTTTTCCATGATAGTGGTAAGCTTGATGATAGAACATTTGACTATTCGTTTGTAGAAAATCCAAAAATACTTGTTATTTATGGGATATCTAAGCTGCACAAGGATCCGACTAACCCACCCATGAGGCCAATTGCGTCTGTTCGTGGGTGGGTTCCAGAACCCCTGTCTAAGTTTCTAGAGAAAAATTTAAGACCTGTATTAGAGAAAAGAGAAACTATTTTAAAAGACACTAACACCTTTTTTAAAGCAGTTGTATGAATGGTCTAGTGGACAGCTTCCTATTAGTTCCCATATGGTGACAATGGACGTTGATTCATCGTTTACATCAATACCTCACATATATGGTGTTGAATGTGTCAGAATATTTTTAGAGAGGTTTTCAGACTATGATTCTGAGAAGATCAGACTATTGTATGACCTATTAAAAATGGTTTTAACATCAAATATTTTTATTTTTGACACTAGTCTGCATTATCAAGAAAGAGGAGTAGCAATGGGAACAGCAGTTGTAAATACCTATGCAAATATTGTCATGTACATGTGGGAAGAGACACATGTGTTGTCTTTGACCAATCCTTTTAAGAAGTGTATTAATTTTTATAAAAGATTTGTCGATGATCTTTTTGTTGTATGGGAAGGTAATCAAGATGAATTTGAACAGTTTATATTATACGTTAATGAAACTACTACTTTTCTAAGATTCAAACATGATATATCTAAGGAACAGATTACGTTATTTACTTGGTTAATTGGCTCCTCGTGAAGGGACACCTGCTGGAATCCTCGTTCATAACTCTGCTCGCTTGACTCTGCATCTTCATTCTCGGATTCGGCATGGGCAGGGGTTGATTGAGGAGAAGAGGAAAATCCACTGGATCAAAAGCATTCATGCGCACAGCATCCATGCATGCTGGTATATCTCACTTCAGATGCAACGAGTAGTTAGACTAAATACTGTACATGTGATGCTTTTTATGTGGGCATGACAAACAGAAAATTTAAAGAGCGTATAGCCTGTCATCTCAGTGATATTAGACATAGAGTAGTTACAAATGCTTTTAGTAAACACATTATAGAGAAAGGTGATCAACATAGTTTTAAGTTTATGATTTTATAAGTAATGTATAGACCATTGCAGGGTGGGAATATAAAGCTTTTAACTGAAAATGAAGAGATGAGATGAATTTTAAGAATGAGAGTGTTTGTACCACCTGGTCTTAATGACAGTTTTACTTTAAAGCCTTATTTAAATATGCTGCATCAAAAGGTGTAACTAGAGTTATGTGACTTTTTAAAATGTAGTTAAGTTATGTTGTTTAATTGATAGTATTTATTTCACCTGAAGAACCCTTGAAGATGAAAGTGTTTACTTATGAACTTGAACCTGGATTAAACATTTGTTGTTTTAGAGTGTTTCCAGTTTTCTTTTTCTTTTTGGATTTGATTTTGTGACTGAGAACTGGTTAACTGCCTCACAGCTGTTTTTTTTGGACACACACATTATCAGCCATACCCAAGTATTCTTTTTGATGCATAACCTTTAGTGTTTGATGGTGTGGAACCCCATTCAGGGTATTAGACAACATGCATGAGTTTTACGTGCTCCTCTGATGCACACAGTAAATATATAGCTGATGGACAACATTGATGGCATGAATTATATTTGTGACAGTGTGGATTGTGCCATATATATGCTATGCACACCTGTCAACCAACCAGTATTGCTTGGAATTTCAAATACAGAGGTAACAGTGTCCCTCCTAATACCCTTGGACCATGTTAATTTTTGAGGAAGGTGTGCTTCATTCCCCTCATAGATTACTGACAAATCATGACAGTTGTACAAGTGCGTTCTTGCAGAACCATCTATAATCACTCACAATCACATATGTTATGTCAAAGACATGGATTAATGGTGGTATTATCCTGATATTGTCCATGACATGGATCTGTCTAATGTTGTCAATGAGCATGTTACCATATTTCCTGGTTGGTTGAGACCTATGCTGACATTACATTCATATTCAGGCAACTCATTTTGCACAGCTTCACAATATCAACCTAACTCCTGTTATGTATACTGTCCTTGATAAATATCCTCTCCATTGTTCATGTCAGGATGCTTATATCACAAAGAATACTCTCCACTGATATGTCACCTTGTGAGACAGTCACATAATATGCAATAGCTGTGTGCTGATATGACTATACCCACAACGGAGGTGTACACAGCAGCACATACTGTATCATGTAGCTATGTGATTATTGTTCATGCTACAATTGTCTTGTCTTCGTGGTGAACGTACATTGACATGCCCTATTCTGCTATACTTTACCATGTTTCACCTGCCTCCTTCTCTGTGTTCATTCCTACAATTCATCTGTATGTCCATTTTCAATATACACACTTCGCCTGAATAATAATTTATTATGCAGTCTTTGAATTCATCTGTGTGTTCATTTTCAATATACAAACTTCCCCTGAATAAGTATTTATTAAGCAGTCTATGTACTCTTGCTGATCATTTGCAAAACTTTTATTCAGTATGCCTAACACAGGTTTCCACACTACTTTACACTGTATACGCTTTCATGTAGCGTGTTGGAACTGTATATATTGCTTCATTAAAATCCTTGGCAGTTATTGTGGCTTCCTGTGCAATCCTGCAGACCTAGTTTGCACATAGGTAAACAGGTGTACATATCTGCAGATGTTCCTGATGCTTTCCATGGACTCCTGACTGGCAACACTGTTGATGGCCATGAAACCATGCTTCTTTTCATTTAAGCATGATGCATGGCATGCATATACAATTAGCTCCTCGTGCAAACACGTAAGCTCTGTGTAGGCTTCACAAAATGCCTACACAGAGTTTATTGAATCCCAAAGCTGGTGTATCAATGTAAAGGCCAGAAAATTTAGCAGCAAAAATGTCCCTTGCTCTGAGAGACAGACATTTTGTATTTTGCAATATTTCTTTTTCTAATGGTGCCACAAAGAAACTGTTTACATGGATACAGTCCTGCAATGGCCAGAATGCTTAGTTACTGTAGACTAACCATCACAATGCTCTCAAAACACAGTGCCTAATGACCCAGTCAGCTGTTTTTCTAGACAAACGATTGTATTCTGAAGAAGTCGTGAGGCAAATGCTGATGAAAGCACTAAATAAAGTGTTTTAGTGGATCTACCAGAGTGTTTCCTTGCTTCTACAATTTTCTTGGTTTATCTGTGTTTTGAAAGTTCCATGGTGTTATAACCTTCAGAAGTCCACAGGGTCACCAGGTCTAAGGTGAGCAAGTTTTTTATAAATTCAGAGTATAGTTACAGAAATACGCTTTCCAACTCATTTAAGGGTATTAGGGCCATTTATATTTCAGAAACAAGTCACTTTTAGAGTAACAAATACTGACAGACTGCCACTTCATTTTTTATTAGGTTCATTAATCTCTTGTAAATGTGTTGCCTCTGTGTCCATCTAAAATTTGTTAAAAAAATACTTTGATTCCTCAAGATAAGGTCAGTCATTTTTAAGATTATTTTTAGTAATTGAATCAGTGTAATAAATTGTCATAATGCACTTGTTCTTATTTTTCACTTGTTTACTTGCTTTATACTGTTGCAAACTAATGGATAATTAATCCATTTTTTCTGTCTCATCATTTGACTGTAACAGTATGCATTAGGGTTTTCTAATTTATTTATTGTATTTTGGAACATGAACATAAATGATGGCTGAAACTAGTCTTCAGGCCAGCCTACCTATCCAGTTAACAAATAAAAATAATGCGCAGCAAAGACAGGCTGCTCAGGCATTGAAGGTGTTTATGCCAACACTTCATTGCTCTGTGGATTACATCCATAATGTTACATTTCGGTAGACAGGAAATTATGACATCAATGGCTGATCTCACTCTTCTGAATTAGTCTTTGTAGATGTTTACTGCTCAAACCACACCAGATAATCCCCAGTTAGTCTTTTGATGAATCAGCAGTTTGTGCAGACACTTCCATAATGCAGTGGCAAGGAATAACCAATCATTTGCTACTGCTTTCCAGTATGCTGATGATTTAGTGATGAGAACAATCTGCTAAACATCTAGATAGGGCTATTCTGAACTAGAATACTACAGGATCCACTTAGAGACTGCTTACTGAATCATTTTTGAGAGGAAGGTGTTCCTTTTTTTCCCGAATTACAACTATAATATAAGTTGTAGAATGAGATCAGAAAATGCTTCTACTTGGAGGTAACCTGCCCTGTTCAGCAATTAAGGATCTGCAATTGCCATACATAAATTGTATGCTATAAATTATTCCTAGGTTTTGCCAGATGAAACATTTTTCAGATAGTGTTTTGTTAGTAGACAATATTATAACTAGAATCATATGCTGTAACATAGGTCCAGATATTATAACTAGAATCATATGCTGTAACATAGGTCCAGATATTATAACGAGAATCATATGCTGTAACATAGGTCCAGATATTATAACTAGAATCATATGCTGTAACATAGGTCCAGATATTATAACTAGAATCATATGCTGTAACATAGGTCCAGATATTATAACTAGAATCATATGTTGTAACATAGGTCCAGATATTATAACTAGAATCATATGCTGCAACATAGGCCCAGATATTATAACTAGAATCATATGCTGCAACATAGGTCCAGATATTATAACTAGAATCATATGCTGCAACATAGGTCCAGATATTATAACTAGAATCATATGCTGCAACATAGGTCCAGATATTATAACTAGAATCATATGCTGTAACATAGGTCCAGATATTATAACTAGAATCATATGCTGTAACATAGGTCCAGATATTATAACTAGAATCATATGCTGTAACATAGGTCCAGATATTATAACTAGAATCATATGCTGTAACATAGGTCCAGATATTATAACTAGAATCATATGCTGTAACATAGGTCCAGATATTATAACTAGAATCATATGCTGTAACATAGGTCCAGATATTATAACTAGAATCATATGCTGTAACATAGGTCCAGATATTATAACTAGAATCATATGCTGTAACATAGGTCCAGATATTATAACTAGAATCATATGCTGTAACATAGGTCCAGATATTATAACTAGAATCATATGCTGTAACATAGGTCCAGATATTATAACTAGAATCATATGCTGTAACATAGGTCCAGATATTATAACTAGAATCATATGCTGTAACATAGGTCCAGATATTATAACTAGAATCATATGCTGTAACATAGGTCCAGATATTATAACTAGAATCATATGCTGTAACATAGGTCCAGATATTATAACTAGAATCATATGCTGTAACATAGGTCCAGATATTATAACTAGAATCATATGCTGTACCATAGGTCCAGATATTATAACTAGAATCATATGCTGTAACATAGGTCCAGATATTATAACTAGAATCATATGCTGTAACATAGGTCCAGATATTATAACTAGAATCATATGCTGTAACATAGGTCCAGATATTATAACTAGAATCATATGCTGTAACATAGGTCCAGATATTATAACTAGAATCATATGCTGTAACATAGGTCCAGATATTATAACTAGAATCATATGCTGTAACATAGGTCCAGATATTATAACTAGAATCATATGCTGTAACATAGGTCCAGATATTATAACTAGAATCATATGCTGTAACATAGGTCCAGATATTATAACTAGAATCATATGCTGTAACATAGGTCCAGATATTATAACTAGAATCATATGCTGTAACATAGGTCCAGATGACGAAGATAATAGCTGTAACCTATACAGATTTTGCATTCATTTGTAACTGCTCTGTCTAAAATAGGTAGCAGCAACATGTTATTCCTCATTAGGAATTTGGAATGAATTTAAACACTGCAATGTAGATGCAGATAATATAATAATCTAAATATTCTGTATGCTGTGTTTAGATGTATTCGTGACTGCTCTGTATGAAATAGACAGGAGAAGTATGTTATATCTCATTAGAAGTCTGAGGTTAATTTACATACTACAGTAAACAACTTTCACCATATGCCAGTCTACCAAGGGTAATATCTGAGCTCCCATGTGGTAGTTATTTCTTTATTTCTTTATCTGTTTACTTTTTAATCTATTAATCTGCATATTTTATCACCTATTTTAGGTGTTTACTGTTACTAATTTGTATAGTTTAATTACCTCCTGCAGACCCTACTGTTTGCACTCAGAAGTCTTCCTAATGTTAATGTTAATGTTGCCAAGTCCTCTAGGAAAACACACCTTGACTGAGAAGCTTTTTTTTTTTTCTTTTTCTTTTTTGTTCGTTAATATTGGTCCAAGCTAACTGTAATGGAGAGGCTCTTAAGGCTAACTTTAACTGAACTGTTAGCCAGTAAAATACCGTCTGTATACTTTCTCCTTATATTTTTCAATATTTGCAGCTATCTTTCCCTATTCTCCCTCTAAAGTCTCCTGTGCTACCTCTCAGAGCTGGAATCAGAAAGCCACTGATACTCCCGGATTCACCACAGGAATATAAACTAACTCCTGTCTTATTGAAAGCTGCATTACTTACTGTGGTGCAGGGCAGTTTTTGACAGATTTCAAGCTCTATGGAACCAAACTGCACTAAATTCACTAGGGGATGGTGCTTCTGTGCCCTAAGATGACCACACGATATTTGGTAAGCGTCTGCAGTCCTGAGTAAACTAGACTAAAAGATTTGGTTTGGACACGACAGTACATGTAGACCCAGCGTAACCCCTAACATGCCATCACATAACATCATTTTTATGTATAAATTGGACCCATTTCCATACCCATTCTCCTTTTTCACCATTTTGTTTCTTTTTGTACAGATTGCACGGACAGCTCTTCACTTATAAAAGTAGTCATTGTTTCTGAAAAGCACTCATAACAGTAACATTTTTAGGAGATGGTGCTTAAACAGTGAATTTTTCTTTAGTGTCTCTGT